>NC_068438.1:53406642-53436642 GCF_023373465.1 Oncorhynchus keta | reverse complement strand
ACAGATAACAGAGTTATAGAGAGACAGATAACAGATAACAGAGTTATAGAGAGGCAGATAACAGATAACAGAACACAGAGTTATAGAGAGACAGATAACAGAACACAGAGTTATAGAGAGACAGATAACAGATAACAGAGTTATAGAGAGACAGATAACAGATAACAGAGTTATAGAGAGGCAGATAACAGATAACAGAACACAGAGTTATAGAGAGGCAGATAACAGATAACAGAACACAGAGTTATAGAGAGATAACAGATAACAGAACACAGAGTTATAGAGAGACAGATAACAGATAACAGATAACAGAGTTATAGAGAGACAGATAACAGAACACAGAGTTATAGAGAGGCAGATAACAGATAACAGAACACAGAGTTATAGAGAGGCAGATAACAGAACACAGAGTTATAGAGAGGCAGATAACAGATAACAGAGTTATAGAGAGGCAGATAACAGAACACAGAGTTATAGAGAGACAGATAACAGAACACAGAGTTATAGAGAGACAGATAACAGAACACAGAGTTATAGAGAGACAGATAACAGAACACAGAGTTATAGAGAGACAGATAACAGAACACAGAGTTATAGAGAGACAGATAACAGATAACAGAACACAGAGTTATAGAGAGACAGATAACAGAACACAGAGTTATAGAGAGGCAGATAACAGATAACAGAACACAGAGTTATAGAGAGACAGATAACAGATAACAGAACACAGAGTTATAGAGAGGCAGATAACAGATAACAGAACACAGAGTTATAGAGAGACAGATAACAGATAACAGAACACAGAGTTATAGAGAGACAGATAACAGAACACAGAGTTATAGAGAGGATAACAGATAACAGAGTTATAGAGAGGCAGATAACAGAACACAGAGTTATAGAGAGGAGGCAGATAACAGAACACAGAGTTATAGAGAGACAGATAACAGATAACAGAGTTATAGAGAGACAGATAACAGAACACAGAGTTATAGAGAGACAGATAACAGAACACAGAGTTATAGAGAGACAGATAACAGATAACAGAACACAGAGTTATAGAGAGACAGATAACAGATAACAGAACACAGAGTTATAGAGAGACAGATAACAGATAACAGAACACAGAGTTATAGAGAGACAGATAACAGAACACAGAGTTATAGAGAGACAGATAACAGAACACAGAGTTATAGAGAGACAGATAACAGAACACAGAGTTATAGAGAGGCAGATAACAGATAACAGAACACAGAGTTATAGAGAGACAGATAACAGATAACAGAGTTATAGAGAGGCAGATAACAGAACACAGAGTTATAGAGAGGCAGATAACAGAACACAGAGTTATAGAGAGACAGATAACAGAACACAGAGTTATAGAGAGACAGATAACAGAACACAGAGTTATAGAGAGGCAGATAACAGATAACAGAACACAGAGTTATAGAGAGACAGATAACAGAACACAGAGTTATAGAGAGACAGATAACAGAACACAGAGTTATAGAGAGACAGATAACAGATAACAGAGTTATAGAGAGACAGATAACAGAACACAGAGTTATAGAGAGACAGATAACAGAACACAGAGTTATAGAGAGGCAGATAACAGATAACAGAACACAGAGTTATAGAGAGACAGATAACAGAACACAGAGTTATAGAGAGGCAGATAACAGATAACAGAGTTATAGAGAGACAGATAACAGAACACAGAGTTATAGAGAGACAGATAACAGATAACAGAACACAGAGTTATAGAGAGACAGATAACAGAACACAGAGTTATAGAGAGACAGATAACAGAACACAGAGTTATAGAGAGACAGATAACAGAACACAGAGTTATAGAGAGACAGATAACAGAACACAGAGTTATAGAGAGGCAGATAACAGATAACAGAACACAGAGTTATAGAGAGACAGATAACAGATAACAGAGTTATAGAGAGATAACAGAAACAGATAGAGAGGCAGATAACAGATAACAGAACACAGAGTTATAGAGAGACAGATAACAGATAACAGAACACAGAGTTATAGAGAGGCAGATAACAGATAACAGAACACAGAGTTATAGAGAGACAGATAACAGAACACAGAGTTATAGAGGGACAGATAACAGATAATAGAACACAGAGTTATAGAGAGGCAGATAACAGATAACAGAACACAGAGTTATAGAGAGACAGATAACAGAACACAGAGTTATAGAGAGACAGATAACAGAACACAGAGTTATAGAGAGACAGATAACAGATAATAGAACACAGAGTTATAGAGAGGCAGATAACAGATAACAGAACACAGAGTTATAGAGACAGATAACAACACAGATAACAGAACACAGAGTTATAGAGAGGCAGATAACAGAACACAGAGTTATAGAGAGGCAGATAACAGAACACAGAGTTATAGAGAGGCAGATAACAGATAACAGAGTTATAGAGAGACAGATAACAGAACACAGAGTTATAGAGAGACAGATAACAGATAACAGAACACAGAGTTATAGAGAGGCAGATAACAGATAACAGATAACAGAGTTATAGAGAGACAGATAACAGATAACAGAACACAGAGTTATAGAGAGACAGATAACAGATAACAGAGTTATAGAGAGACAGATAACAGATAACAGAACACAGAGTTATAGAGAGACAGATAACAGATAACAGAGTTATAGAGAGGCAGATAACAGATAACAGAACACAGAGTTATAGAGAGACAGATAACAGAACACAGAGTTATAGAGAGACAGATAACAGATAATAGAACACAGAGTTATAGAGAGGCAGATAACAGATAACAGAGTTATAGAGAGGCAGATAACAGATAACAGAACACAGAGTTATAGAGAGACAGATAACAGAACACAGAGTTATAGAGAGGCAGATAACAGATAAACAGAGTTATAGAGAGACAGATAACAGAACACAGAGTTATAGAGAGGCAGATAACAGAACACAGAGTTATAGAGAGGCAGATAACAGATAACAGAACACAGAGTTATAGAGAGACAGATAACAGATAACAGAGTTATAGAGAGGCAGATAACAGAACACAGAGTTATAGAGAGGCAGATAACAGATAACAGAGTTATAGAGAGGCAGATAACAGAACACAGAGTTATAGAGAGGCAGATAACAGATAACAGAACACAGAGTTATAGAGAGACAGATAACAGAACACAGAGTTATAGAGAGGCAGATAACAGATAACAGATAACAGAGTTATAGAGAGACAGATAACAGAACACAGAGTTATAGAGAGACAGATAACAGAACACAGAGTTATAGAGAGACAGATAACAGATAACAGAACACAGAGTTATAGAGAGACAGATAACAGATAACAGAGTTATAGAGAGATAACAGATAACAGAACACAGAGTTATAGAGAGGCAGATAACAGAACACAGAGTTATAGAGAGACAGATAACAGAACACAGAGTTATAGAGAGACAGATAACAGATAACAGAACACAGAGTTATAGAGAGGCAGATAACAGATAACAGAACACAGAGTTATAGAGAGGCAGATAACAGATAACAGAACACAGAGTTATAGAGAGACAGATAACAGAACACAGAGTTATAGAGAGACAGATAACAGAAACAGAGTTATAGAGAGACAGATAACAGAACACAGAGTTATAGAGAGGCAGATAACAGAACACAGAGTTATAGAGAGACAGATAACAGATAACAGAGTTATAGAGAGGCAGATAACAGATAACAGAGTTATAGAGAGACAGATAACAGAGTTATAGAGAGACAGATAACAGAGTTATAGAGAGACAGATAACAGAACACAGAGTTATAGAGAGGCAGATAACAGATAACAGATAACAGAGTTATAGAGAGACAGATAACAGAACACAGAGTTATAGAGAGACAGATAACAGAACACAGAGTTATAGAGAGACAGATAACAGATAACAGAGTTATAGAGAGACAGATAACAGAGTTATAGAGAGACAGATAACAGAGTTATAGAGAGACAGATAACAGAACACAGAGTTATAGAGAGACAGATAACAGATAACAGAGTTATAGAGAGGCAGATAACAGATAACAGATAACAGATAACAGAGTTATAGAGAGACAGATAACAGAACACAGAGTTATAGAGAGACAGATAACAGAACACAGAGTTATAGAGAGACAGATAACAGAACACAGAGTTATAGAGAGACAGATAACAGATAACAGAACACAGAGTTATAGAGAGGATAACAGATAACAGAACACAGAGTTATAGAGAGACAGATAACAGATAAGAGTTATAGAGAGACAGATAACAGATAACAGAACACAGAACACAGAGTTATAGAGAGATAACAGATAACAGAACACAGAGTTATAGAGAGGCAGATAACAGAACACAGAGTTATAGAGAGACAGATAACAGAACACAGAGTTATAGAGAGACAGATAACAGATAACAGAGTTATAGAGAGGCAGATAACAGAACACAGAGTTATAGAGAGACAGATAACAGATAACAGAGTTATAGAGAGGCAGATAACAGATAACAGAACACAGAGTTATAGAGAGACAGATAACAGAACACAGAGTTATAGAGAGGCAGATAACAGAACACAGAGTTATAGAGAGGCAGATAACAGAACACAGAGTTATAGAGAGACAGATAACAGATAACAGAGTTATAGAGAGACAGATAACAGAACAGAGACAGATATAGAACACAGATATAGAGAGACAGATAACAGATAACAGAGTTATAGAGAGGCAGATAACAGAACACAGAGTTATAGAGAGGCAGATAACAGATAACAGAGTTATAGAGAGATAACAGATAACAGAGTTATAGAGAGATAGAGAGGCAGATAACAGATAACAGAACACAGAGTTATAGAGAGGCAGATAACAGAACACAGAGTTATAGAGAGACAGATAACAGATAACAGAGTTATAGAGAGGCAGATAACAGAACACAGAGTTATAGAGAGACAGATAACAGATAACAGAACACAGAGTTATAGAGAGGCAGATAACAGATAACAGAGTTATAGAGAGACAGATAACAGAACACAGAGTTATAGAGAGGCAGATAACAGATAACACAGAGTTATAGAGAGACAGATAACAGATAACAGAACACAGAGTTATAGAGAGACAGATAACAGAACACAGAGTTATAGAGAGACAGATAACAGATAACAGAGTTATAGAGAGACAGATAACAGAACACAGAGTTATAGAGAGACAGATAACAGATAACAGAGTTATAGAGAGACAGATAACAGAACACAGAGTTATAGAGAGACAGATAACAGAACACAGAGTTATAGAGAGAGATAACAGATAACAGATAACAGATAACAGAACACAGAGTTATAGAGAGGCAGATAACAGAACACAGAGTTATAGAGAGGCAGATAACAGAACACAGAGTTATAGAGAGGCAGATAACAGATAACAGAGTTATAGAGAGATAACAGATAACAGAACACAGAGTTATAGAGAGACAGATAACAGAACACAGAGTTATAGAGAGGCAGATAACAGAGTTATAGAGAGGCAGATAACAGATAACAGAACACAGAGTTATAGAGAGGCAGATAACAGAACACAGAGTTATAGAGAGGCAGATAACAGATAACAGAACACAGAGTTATAGAGAGGCAGATAACAGATAACAGAGTTATAGAGAGGCAGATAACAGAACACAGAGTTATAGAGAGACAGATAACAGATAACAGAACACAGAGTTATAGAGAGGCAGATAACAGATAACAGAACACAGAGTTATAGAGAGACAGATAACAGATGACAGAGTTATAGAGAGATAACAGCAGATAACAGATAACAGATGACAGAGTTATAGAGAGGCAGATAACAGATAACAGATAACAGAGTTATAGAGAGGCAGATAACAGAAACAGAGTTATAGAGAGACAGATAACAGAACACAGAGTTATAGAGAGACAGATAACAGATAATAGAGTTATAGAGAGGCAGATAACAGATAACAGAGTTATAGAGATAGAGAGCAGATAACAGAACACAGAGTTATAGAGAGACAGATAACAGAACACAGAGTTATAGAGAGACAGATAACAGAACACAGAGTTATAGAGAGACAGATAACAGAACACAGAGTTATAGAGAGGCAGATAACAGAACACAGAGTTATAGAGAGGCAGATAACAGATAACAGAACACAGAGTTATAGAGAGATAACAGATAACAGAACACAGAGTTATAGAGAGACAGATAACAGATACACAGAGTTATAGAGAGGCAGATAACAGAACACAGAGTTATAGAGAGACAGATAACAGAACACAGAGTTATAGAGAGGCAGATAACAGAACACAGAGTTATAGAGAGGCAGATAACAGAACACAGAGTTATAGAGAGACAGATAACAGAACACAGAGTTATAGAGAGACAGATAACAGAACACAGAGTTATAGAGAGGCAGATAACAGAACACAGAGTTATAGAGAGGCAGATAACAGAACACAGAGTTATAGAGAGACAGATAACAGAACACAGAGTTATAGAGAGACAGATAACAGAACACAGAGTTATAGAGAGGCAGATAACAGATAACAGATAACAGAGTTATAGAGAGGCAGATAACAGAACACAGAGTTATAGAGAGGCAGATAACAGAACACAGAGTTATAGAGAGACAGATAACAGATAACAGAGTTATAGAGAGACAGATAACAGAACACAGAGTTATAGAGAGGCAGATAACAGAACACAGAGTTATAGAGAGACAGATAACAGAACACAGAGTTATAGAGAGGCAGATAACAGATAACAGAACACAGAGTTATAGAGAGACAGATAACAGAACACAGAGTTATAGAGAGACAGATAACAGATAACAGAACACAGAGTTATAGAGAGGCAGATAACAGAACACAGAGTTATAGAGAGGCAGATAACAGAACACAGAGTTATAGAGAGGCAGATAACAGAACACAGAGTTATAGAGAGACAGATAACAGAACACAGAGTTATAGAGAGACAGATAACAGATAACAGAGTTATAGAGAGACAGATAACAGAACACAGAGTTATAGAGAGGCAGATAACAGATAACAGAGTTATAGAGAGGCAGATAACAGAACACAGAGTTATAGAGAGACAGATAACAGATAACAGAGTTATAGAGAGACAGATAACAGAACACAGAGTTATAGAGAGGCAGATAACAGATAACAGATAACAGAGTTATAGAGAGGCAGATAACAGAACACAGAGTTATAGAGAGGCAGATAACAGAACACAGAGTTATAGAGAGGCAGATAACAGATAACAGAACACAGAGTTATAGAGAGACAGATAACAGAACACAGAGTTATAGAGAGACAGATAACAGATAACAGAGTTATAGAGAGACAGATAACAGAACACAGAGTTATAGAGAGACAGATAACAGAACACAGAGTTATAGAGAGACAGATAACAGATAACAGAGTTATAGAGAGGCAGATAACAGATAACAGATAACAGAGTTATAGAGAGGCAGATAACAGAACACAGAGTTATAGAGAGACAGATAACAGAACACAGAGTTATAGAGAGGCAGATAACAGATAACAGAGTTATAGAGAGACAGATAACAGAACACAGAGTTATAGAGAGACAGATAACAGAACACAGAGTTATAGAGAGGCAGATAACAGAACACAGAGTTATAGAGAGGCAGATAACAGAACACAGAGTTATAGAGAGACAGATAACAGATAACAGAGTTATAGAGAGACAGATAACAGAACACAGAGTTATAGAGAGGCAGATAACAGATAACAGAACACAGAGTTATAGAGAGACAGATAACAGAACACAGAGTTATAGAGAGACAGATAACAGAGTTATAGCAAGCAGCTTCATAGGCCTTGAAGTTGGACGTCTGGAGACCAGCGCAGAATCCATCGAATCTGCGAGAACAAGCAGTGTCAAAACAACAAAGTTCGACCCAGATGTGTCTATCATAGTGGCAGGACTGCCAGCCGATGAAAACGAGGACATAATCTTCCAAGAGAACCAGCTGATATCGGTTGACCTCGGCTCCGAAACAGAGGTGACCACCACTGAGAGGAAGAGGGAGAGAGAGCCAGAGGTCTCGTGGGTGGGGAAGATGGAGTGTCGGTCCGTGGTGGAGAGAGGTGGCCCTGTTATGACAAAGTCTTCCTTTGATCAGTCCCACACCGACCATGTTATAGAATTGATCTTCGAGACGCTGTAGAGGTAAACCCCGGGAGAAAACGCACACTATTCCATCACAGGAAGCAGGAAGCTGACAGGACAACGCACACAAGGACATGGGGTGGACAGACCTATTTTCATACTGAGGGGCTCCCCACTCGCTACGAGACTCCATTTTAATAGCACTTTGGAACGTTAACAGATGGATTGAACCTTGAACATTAACTTACTAACGACAATACTACAATCCTTATTATTATTATTATTATTATTATTATTATTATTATTATTATTATTATTATTATTATTATTATTATTATGCCCAGATATCATTAAACAAAAGACATTTGCTCTGCAAGAAGCTATTGACAATAATTTTGCACGCCCATTTTTTCAGTTTTTGATTTGTTAAAAAAGTTTAAAATATCCAATAAATGTCGTTGCACTTCATGATTGTGTCCCACTTGTTGTTGATTCTTCACAAAAAATACAGTTTTATATCTTTATGTTTGAAGCCTGAAATGTGGCAAAAGGTCGCAAAGTTCAAGGGAGCCGAATACTTTCGCAAGGCACTGTATATATAAATATATATTTATTTATATTCATTTTTGTAACTTTTATTTTAGACCAGGTTCTCATTCTCTGTGAACACACAATTCAATACAACATAAAGCAAAATTCAAAAGGCTCTCACACATCTGAGCAGTCTTATTTTTTGCAGGTGCCTGGTAACAGTTGATGAACAAGATGAAGGAACAAGGAAACCTGCACACTGCTCTTGACAGTATCAATGATATTTGATAAGCGTTACGTATCGGCCTCACGGCCTTCGTCAGAGCTTTACGTATCGGCCTTCGTCAGAGCTTTACGTATCGGCCTTCGTCAGAGCTTTACGTATCGGCCTCACGGCCTTCGTCAGAGCTTTTACGTATCGGCCTCACGGCCTTCGTCAGAGCTTTACGTATCGGCCTCACGGCCTTCGTCAGAGCTTTACGTATCGGCCTTCGTCAGAGCTTTTACGTATCGGCCTCACGGCCTTCGTCAGAGCTTTACGTATCGGCCTCACGGCCTTATCGTATCGGCCTCACGGCCTTCGTCAGAGCTTTACGTATCGGCCTCACGGCCTTCGGCCTTCGTCAGAGATTTACCTCAAGTCCTCGGCCTCACGGCCTTCGTCAGAGCTTTACGTATCGGCCTCACGGCCTTCGTCAGAGCTTTACGTACGGCCTCACGGCCTCAACGCCTTCGGCGGCCTCATCGTCAGAGCTTTACGTATCGGCCTCACGGCCTTCGTCAGAGCTTTACGTATCGGCCTCACGGCCTTCGTCAGAGCTTTACGTATCGGCCTCACGGCCTTCGTCAGAGCTTTACGTATCGGCCTCAAGGCCTTCGTCAGAGCTTTACGTATCGGCCTCACGGCCTTCGTCAGAGCTTTACATATCGGCCTCAACGCCCTCGTCAGAGCTTTGCGTATCGGCCTCACGGCCTTCGCAGAGCTCACGGCCTCACCTTCCAGAGCTTTACGTATCGGCCTCAGAGCTTTACGTGTCGGCCTCACGGCCTTCGTCAGGGCTTTACGTATCGGCCTCACGGCCTTCGTCAGAGCTTTACGTATCGGCCTCACGGCCTTCGTCAGAGCTTTACATATCGGCCTCAAGGCCTTCGTCAGAGCTTTACGCATTGGCCTCAACGCCTTCGTCAGAGCTTTACGTATCGGCCTCACGGCCTTCGTCAGAGCTTTACGTATCGGCCTCACGGCCTTCATCAGAGCTTTACGTATCGGCCTCAAGGCCTTCGTCAGAGCTTTACGTATCGGCCTCAAGGCCTTCGTCAGAGCTTTAGGTATCGGCCTCACGGCCTTCGTCAGAGCTTTACGTATCGGCCTCACGGCCTTCGTCAGAGCTTTACGTATCGGCCTCACGGCCTTCGTCAGAGCTTTACGTATCGGCCTCACGGCCTTCGTCAGAGCTTTAGGTATCGGCCTCATGGCTTTCGTCAGAGCTTTACGTATCGGCCTCATGGCCTTCGTCAGAGCTTTACGTATCGGCCTCAAGGAATTCGTCAGAGCTTTACGTATCGGCCTCACGGCCTTCGTCAGAGCTTTACGTATCGGCCTCACGGCCTTCGTCAGAGCTTTACGTATCGGCCTCACGGCCTTCGTCAGAGCTTTACGTATCGGCCTCACGGCCTTCGTCAGAGCTTTACGTATCAGCCTCACGGCCTTCGTCAGAGCTTTACGTATCGGCCTCACGGCCTTCGTCAGAGCTTTACGTATCGGCCTCACGGCCTTCGTCAGAGCTTTACGTATCGGCCTCACGGCCTTCGTCAGAGCTTTACGTATCGGCCTCACGGCCTTCGTCAGAGCTTTACGTATCGGCCTCACGGCCTTCGTCAGAGCTTTACGTATCGGCCTCACGGCCTTCGTCAGAGCTTTACGTATCGGCCTCAAGGCCTTCGTCAGAGCTTTACGTATCGGCCTCACGGCCTTCGTCAGAGCTTTACGTATCGGCCTCACGGCCTCGTCAGAGCTTTACGTATCGGCCTCATGGCCTTCGTCAGAGGCCTCACGGCCTACGAGCTTTAGCCTCATCGGCCTCACGTCCTTCGTCAGAGCTTTACGTATCGGCCTCACGGCCTTCGTCAGAGCTTTACGTATCGGCCTCACGGCCTCACGGCCTTCGTCAGAGCTTTGCGTATCGGCCTCATGACGAGCTTTACGTATCGGCCTCACGGCCTTCGTCAGAGCTTTACGTATCGGCCTCATGGCCTTCGTCAGAGCTTTACGTATCGGCCTCATGGCCTTCGTCAGAGCTTTACGTATCGGCCTCAAGGCCTTCGTCAGAGCTTTACGTATCGGCCTCACGGCCTTCGTCAGAGCTTTACGTATCGGCCTCACGGCCTTCGTCAGAGCTTTACGTATCGGCCTCACGGCCTTCGTCAGAGCTTTACGTATCGGCCTCACGGCCTTCGTCAGAGCTTTACGTATCGGCCTCACGGCCTTCGTCAGAGCTTTACGTATCGGCCTCACGGCCTTCGTCAGAGGCCTTCGTCAGAGCTTTACGTATCGGCCTCACGGCCTTCGTCAGAGCTTTACGTATCGGCCTCACGGCCTTCGTCAGAGCGTTACGTATCGGCCTCACGGCCTTCGTCAGAGCTTTACGTATCGGCCTCACGGCCTTCGTCAGAGCTTTACGTATCGGCCTCACGGCCTTCGTCAGAGCGTTACGTATCGGCCTCAACGCCTTCGTCAGAGCTTTACGTGTCGGCCTCAACGCCTTCGTCAGAGCTTTATACAACATAAAGCAAAACAGCTACATAAACTAAATACAATAAACACAACAAGATTCATCAAAACAAACATAACTATATTATATCATATTATCTCGCTCAAAGTGTATCTAAACTATCCAATGGGGACCAGCGAGTCCAGCTTCAAGATGGCATGAAACCTGGGGGCATGAAAGCTGGGGGCATGAAAGCTGGGGGCATGAAAGCTGGGGGCATGAAAGCTGCATGAAAGCTGGGGCATGAAAGCTCCATGAGCTGGGGGCATGAAAGCTATTCCATGAGCTGGGGGCATGAAACCTCCATGGGGGGGCATGAAAGCTACTCCATGAGCTGGGGACATGAAAGCTACTCCATGAGCTGGGGGCATGAAAGCTACTCCATGAGCTGGGGGCATGAAAGCTACTCCATGAGCTGGGGGCATGAAAGCTACTCCATGAGCTGGGGGCATGAAAGCTACTCCATGAGCTGGGGGCATGAAAGCTACTCCATGAGCTGGGGGGGGCATGAAATGAGCTGGGGGCATGAAAGCTCCATGAGCTGGGGGAAAGCTATGAAGCTGGGGGCATGAAAGCTACTCCATGAGCTGGGGGCATGAAAGCTACTCCATGAGCTGGGGGCATGAAAGCTACTCCATGAGCTGGGGGCATGAAAGCTACTCCATGAGCTGGGGGCATGAAAGCTGCTCCATGAGCTGGGGGCATGAAGCTCAAAAGCATTTTTTCCCCCAGTTCAGTGGAGACCCGCGGGACCTCCAGAACCAACTAGTTCAGAGAACGGGTCTGAACATGGCCTTATCTCCATCTAATATGTGAGCTGAGGTAGTGGAGGAGTCACTGAAGAATTGTCTTATATACAAAATAGTAGCCAATGCTGGGCCCTTCTGGTAGTCACCGACTACCCGGAGACAATAGACCAATACCAAATGCAAGAATGTGTACAAATATTGCCGCCAGTTATTAAAAAGCAGTGCTGAGTGATAGGCTGAATCTAAAGGTTTTAAAATAGAGGCTGTCGCAGGTCAGTGGGACTTGACACAACGTGCCAAACAAGCTGTAGCTAGCAACGTACCAAACTAGCTGTAGCTGGCAAGGTACCAAACTAGCTGTAGCTAGCAACGTACCAAACTAGCTGTAGCTGGCAAGGTACCAAACTAGCTGTTGCTAGCAACATACCAAACTAGCTGTAGCTTTCAAGGTACCAAACTAGCTGTTGCTAGCAACATACCAAACTAGCTGTAGCTTTCAAGGTACCAAACTAGCTGTAGCTAGCGACATACCAAACTAGCTGTAGCTAGCGACATACCAAACTAGTTGTAGCTAGCGACATACCAAACTAGCTGTAGCTAGCAACAAACGGAAAATACATTCTGCCGTGAAACGTTCATCCATGTTAAAGTGTACTGTTAGCTAGCTAAAGAACACGGGCTTGCTGGCTCGCTAAGCTAACGTTACGTGTATGATCTGTGTAGCTAACTAACATTGAACCAAGTTGGTTAGCTTTAGCTACCTGCACATTCATTCATTGCTCTAGCATTTCATGCGTAGTGGCTAGCTATGACAGTCTATTTGTACTGTGGCTATGGTTCATTGTTTAGCTAGCTAGCTACATGTCTTAACATAAGACTCCACTTCACAAGATAATGATTACATGGCCCATCAAGTTAGCCAGTTGTGTCTGGGGGTGATTAGGGGCGGCAGCATAGCCTAGTGGTTAGAGCGTTGGACTAGTAACCGGAAGGTTGTGAGTTCAAACCCCTGAGCTGACAAGGTACACATCTGAACAGGCAGTTAACCCACTGTTCCCAGGCCGTCATTGAAAATAAGAATGTGTTCTTAACTGACTTGACTGGTTAAATAAAGGTAAAAAAAATAAAAAATAAATAAATTAAAATTACGGCTATTTAATGTATTTCATGAACATGTCTAGACAATAGTAACCCATCCACTTAGCTAGATGTGACTGGGTGTTGGTTATAGCATTTCTTTCACATGACCCATCAATTTAGACAACAGTGTCAGGTGAGAGTCATCTAATAATTATACAATTTTGATACAATATTTTTATCTGTACACTTTCAAAGTCAGATACTCCCAGGTTTATCAGACTACTCCCGGGTTCATCAGACTACTCCCAGGTTTATCAGACTACTCCCAGGTTCATCAGACTACTCCCAGGTTTATCAGACTACTCCCAGGTTTATCAGACTACACCCAGGTTTATCAGACTACTCCCAGGTTTACTCAGACTACTCCCCAGGTTCATCAGACTACAGACTACTCCCAGGTTCATCAGACTACTCCCAGGTTCAGACTACAGACCAGACTACTCCCAGGTTCATCAGACTACTCCCAGGTTCATCAGACTACTCCCAGGTTCATCAGACTACTCCCAGGTTCATCAGACTACTCCCAGGTTCATCAGACTACTCCCAGGTTCATCAGACTACTCCCAGGTTCATCAGACTACTCCCAGGTTCACCAGACTACTCCCAGGTTCATCAGACTACTCCCAGGTTCATCAGACTACTCCCAGGTTCATCAGACTACTCCCAGGTTCATCAGACTACTCCCAGGTTCATCAGACTACTCCCAGGTTCATCAGACTACTCCCAGGTTCATCAGACTACTCCCAGACTGCGTATCAGGTTCAAGGTATGACGGTAGACTACTCCCAGGTTCATCAGACTACTCCCAAGGTTCATCAGACTACTGCCAAGGTTCATCAGACAGTACTCCCAGGGTCATCAGACTACTCCCATGTTCATCAAACCACTCCCAGGTTCATCAAACCACTCTCAGGTTTATCAGACTGCGTATCAGGTATGAAGGTATGACGGTATGAAGGTATGAAGGTATGAAGGTATGAAGGTATGACGGTATGAAGGTATGAAGGTATGAAGGTATGACCCAGATGCAGACAATGTTGAATTAACAATAGTTTAATAATCCAACAAGGGCAGTAGACAGGACAAGGCAGGCAGTAGACAGGACAAGGCAGGCAGTAGACAGGACAAGGCAGGCAGTAGACAGGACAAGGCAGGCAGTAGACAGGACAAGGCAGGCAGTAGACAGGACAAGGCAGGCAGTAGACAGGACAAGGCAGGCAGTAGACAGGACAAGGCAGGCAGTAGACAGGACAAGGCAGGCAGTAGAGGGACAGGCAGGCTAGACAGGACAAGACAGGACAAGGCAGGCAGTAGACAGGACAAGGCAGTAGACAGGACAGGCAGGCAGTAGACAGGACAAGGCAGGCAGTAGACAGGACAAGGCAGGCAGTAGACAGGACAAGGCAGGCAGTAGACAGGACAAGGCAGGCTGTAGACAGGACAAGGCAGGCAGTAGACAGGACAAGGCAGGCAGTAGACAGGACAAGGCAGGCAGTAGACAGGACAAGGCAGGCAGTAGACAGGACAGAGGCAGGACACAAGGCAGGCAGTAGACAGGACAAGGCAGGCTGACAGGACAAGACAGGACAGGAGGCAGGCTGTAGACAGGACAAGGCAGGCTGTAGACAGGACAAGGCAGGCAGTAGACAGGACAAGGCAGGCAGTAGACAGGACAAGGCAGGCAGTAGACAGGACAAGGCAGGCAGTAGACAGGACAAGGCAGGCAGTAGACAGGACAAGGCAGGCAGTAGACAGGACAAGGCAGGCAGTAGACAGGACAAGGCAGGCAGTAGACAGGACAAGGCAGGCAGTAGACAGGACAAGGCAGGCAGTAGACAGGACAGGGCAGGCAGTAGACAGGACAAGGCAGGCAGTAGACAGGACAAGGCAGGCAGTAGACAGGACAAGGCAGGCAGTAGACAGGACAAGGCAGGCAGTAGACAGGACAAGGCAGGCTGTAGACAGGACAAGGCAGGCAGTAGACAGGACAAGGCAGGCAGTAGACAGGACAAGGCAGGCAGTAGACAGGACAAGGCAGGCAGTAGACAGGACAAGGCAGGCAGTAGACAGGACAAGGCAGGCAGTAGACAGGACAAGGCAGGCAGTAGACAGGACAAGGCAGGCAGTAGACAGGACAAGGCAGGCAACGCAGTAGACAGGACAAGGCAGGCAGTAGACAGGACAAGGCAGGCAGTAGACAGGACAAGGCAGGCAGTAGACAGGACAAGGCAGGCAGTAGACAGGACAAGGCAGGCAGTAGACAGGACAAGGCAGGCAGTAGACAGGACAAGGCAGGCAGTAGACAGGACAAGGCAGGCAGTAGACAGGACAAGGCAGGCAGTAGACAGGACAAGGCAGGCAGTAGACAGGACAAGGCAGGCAGTAGACAGGACAAGGCAGGCAGTAGACAGGACAAGGCAGGCAGTAGACAGGACAAGGCAGGCAGGAGACAGGACAAGGCAGGCAGTAGACAGGACAAGGCAGGCAGTAGACAGGACAAGGCAGGCAGTAGACAGGACAAGGCAGGCAGTAGACAGGACAAGGCAGGCAGTAGACAGGACAAGGCAGGCAGTAGACAGGACAAGGCAGGCAGTAGACAGGACAAGGCAGGCAGTAGACAGGACAAGGCAGGCAGTAGACAGGACAAGGCAGGCAGTAGACAGGACAAGGCAGGCAGTAGACAGGACAAGGCAGGCAACAGACAGGACAAGGCATGCAGTAGACAGGACAAGGCAGGCAGGTGTCAGTAACCAGAGGTGGGGCAACGGTACCTGACGGCAGGCAGTAGACAGGTCAAGGCAGGCAGGGGTCAATAACCAGAGGTGGGGCAACGGTACCTGACGGCAGGCAATATACAGGACAAGGCAACGGTACCTGACGGCAGGCAATAGACAGGACAAGGCAGGCAGGGGTCAGTAAATCAGAGGTGGGGCAACTGTACCGGTCGGCAGACATACTCTGGGTCAGGGGCAGGCAAAGTGGTCAGGGAGGTGGGCTCAGAGTCAGGACTGGCAAGGGTCAAAATCAGGAGGGAGAGAAAAAGAGAGATTGAAAAATGCAGAAGCTGAGATACAAAAACACTGGTTGACTTGACAAACAAGATGAACTGGCAACAGACAAACAGAGAACACAGGTATAAATACACAGGGGATAATGGGGAAGATGGGCGACGCCTGGAGGGTGGTGGAGACAATCACAAAGACAGGTGAAACAGATCAGGGTGTGATGCTACTCCCAGGTTTATCAGACTACTCCCAGGGGGTGGAGACAATCACAAAGACAGGTGAAACAGATCAGGGTGTGATGCTACTCCCAGGTTTATCAGACTACTCCCAGGGGGTAGAGACAATCACAAAGACAGGTGAAACAGATCAGGGTGTGATGCTACTCCCAGGTTTATCAGACTACTCCCAGGGGGTGGAGACAATCACAGAGACCGGTGAAACAGACCAGGGTGTGTTGCTACTCCTAGGTTTATCAGACTACTCCCAGGGGGTGGAGACAATCACAAGGACAGGTGAAACAGATCAGGGTGTGACAGGAGTATTTTTACCTGGAGTTTTACCTTATTGTCTTATCTTTGGTTGGTTATTACATTACCTTACTCACTCTGTTTAGTACATGGCCTCACATGTGAATCCTTTAAAGAGATTGGCTTGGCTCAGGCTTAAACGATGCTGAATGGGTGTAGACAAAGAAGAGCTCTCCAGTAGGTACCAAAAATATTCAAGGGCCATTTTCTCAAAAGTGAGGTAACAAGTTTATCAACTTTCAAAGCAGAATTACTTTCCCATTGTTTCTCAACTGTAGTGTGTGATGTACCATATTGTAGCTCTGAGTCTCTACTTTTATCCAATGTAAAAACAATAATAATAATAATAATAATAATAATAATAATAATAATAATAATTTAAATTCTGCAACATATGATATGATCGAGGCGGTGGGTAGCATAGTGGTTTCATTACCATTTAGCACTAGTGTAAGATCAATAAAAAAACGATTTTGGAATTGAGTCAAAACCATGTTGAAGGTCATGAATGGCCTGCTGTGCTGAGGGGGGAACAAGAGTAAATACTGTAAAAGCATCATTGGTATAGAGATGAACGTTATAGGTTTTAACAGATAGACCAAGAGAACAGGGACCAAAATCGACCCCTGTGGCACACCTGTCGTAATACAGAGGACACTTAATTTTATACAGTAAGCACACATTTATACAGTAAGCACACATACAGTAAGCACACAAAATATATATTTTTTTGCAGGCAATGTTTTCATAGAACCTACTTTACACCTGTCCCCCTTCACAGAATGTTTTCATAGAACCTACTTTAAACCTGTCCCCCTTCACAGAATGTTTTCATAGAACCTACTTTACACCTGTCCCCCTTCACAGAATGTTTTCATAGAACCTACTTTAAACCTGTCCCCCTTCACAGAATGTTTTCATGGAACCTACTTTACACCTGTCCTTCACAGAATGTTTTCATAGAACCTACTTTACACCTGTCCCCTTCACAGAATGATTTTATAGAACCTACTTTACACCTGTCCTCCTTCACAGAATGTTTTATAGAACCTACTTTACACCTGTCCCCCTTCACAGAATGTTTTCATGGAACCTACTTACACCTGTCCCCCTTCACAGAATGTTTTCATGGAACCTACTTACACCGGAACTCCTTCACAGAATGTTTTCATAGAACCTACTTTACACCTGTCCCCCTTCACAGAATGCTTTTATAGAACCTACTTTACACCTGCCCTCCTTCACAGAATGTTTTCATAGAACCTACTTTACACCTGCCCCCTTCACAGAATGTTTTCATAGAACCTACTTTACACCTGTCCCCCTTCACAGAATGTTTTCATAGAACCTACTTTACACCTGTCCTCCTTCACAGAATGTTTTCATAGAACCTACTTTACACCTGTCCCCCTTCACAGAATGTTTTCATAGAACCTACTTTACACCTGTCCCCTTCACAGAATGTTTTCATAGAACCTACTTTACACCTGACCCCTTCACAGAATGTTTTCATATAACCTACTTTACACCTGTCCCCCTTCACAGAATGTTTGTCCAATGTCTCTATCCACAACATGTCTCAACATATCATAGGATGAGGCACTAATAATCAATCAAATATAATATACAGTACCAGTCAAAAGTTTGGACACACCTACTCATTCAAGGGTTTTTTCTTTATTTTTACTATTTTCTACATTGTAGAATAATAGTGAAGACATCAAAACTATGAAATAACACATATGGAGTCATGTAGTAATTGTCACGTTCTGACCTTTATTTCCTGTGTTTTTGTATTTAGTTAGTATGGTCAGGGCGTGAGTTGGGTGGGCAGTCTATGTTTGTTTTTCTATGATTTGGGTATTTCTATGTTTCGGCCTAGTATGGTTCTCAATCAGAGGCAGGTGTCATTAGTTGTCTCTGATTGAGAATCATACTTAGGTAGCCTGGGTTTCACTGTGTGTTTGTGGGTGATTGTTCATGTCTCTGTCTTTGCACCAGATAGGAGGACTGTTTTGAGTTTTCACAGTTCTTGGTTTTTTTTGTAGTCAGTTGTTCATGTGTACCTTAAACATATTAAAAAGAACCATGGACACTTACCACGCCGCGTATTGGTCCTCTGATCCGTTTCGCCTCTCCTCTTCGGAAGAAGAGGAGGAAATTCATGACAGTAATCAAAGTGTTAAACAGATCAAAATCCATTTTATATTTGAGATTCATCAAAAAGTAGCCAACTTTTGCCTTGACAACTCTTTGCATTCTGTCTATTTGGAACATATACCTTGGAGCTGGTATGAAGAGAGAGCAAATCTCAGGCCAGAGCTTCCTGGAGAGAAACTGGCTCGGTCGGGTGCCTGGCAAGAAGGCATTTCATTAATAGTTTCCCAAAACTCCTCAGGAGTAAAGGGGAGTCGATTTCTACGCTCATCTGATACAGTGGACAAGATGATCTTATTCAGGTATTATGTAGTTTCGTCATTCAATCTTTTTAAATTTATTTTAATTTATTTATTTCACCTTTATTTAACCAGGTAGGCAAGTTGAGAACCAGTTCTCATTTACAATTGCGACCTGGACCAAGATAAAGCAAAAGCAGTTCGACACAAACAACGACACAGAGTTACACATGGAGTATAACAAAACATACAGTCAATAATACAGTAGAAAAATCTATATAAAGCATGTGCAAATGAGGTAGGATCTAATTCACTGTGAAGTATAAAGAGATTTATAGAAGTCGCAAAAAAACTTATTATTGATAAGCAATGGATGATCAGAAGTGGATCATCATTTATAGACTTCGTCAATCTTTCATTCTGTTCTTTTTTTGTGTTTTAGTTGGTGTGCAAGTAGACGGCTCGGACGGTTACCTAACTCATAATATTTTTGCTTGGTAAAAAAACAATATTTTTTTTTATTTTTTTTTTTACATGATTTGTATGCTCTAAATTGAGTTTGACCTTTAGCACTTTAGTGACTTCCTGTTCACCTGGGTCACTTTAGTGACTTCCTCTTCTTCTGGGGAACTTTAGTGACTTCCTCTTCTTCTGGGGAACTTTAGTGACTTCCTGTTCTTCTGGGGAACTTTAGTGACTTCCTGTTCACCTGGGTCACTTTAGTGACTTCCTGTTCTCCTGGGTCACTTTAGTGACTTCCTGTTCTTCTGGGTCACTTTAGTGACTTCCTGTTCACCTGGGTCACTTTAGTGTCTTCCTGTTCTTCTGGGTCACTTTAGTGACTTCCTGTTCTTCTGGGTCACTTTAGTGACTTCCTGTTCTCCTGGGTCACTTTAGTGACTTCCTGTTCTCCTGGGTCACTTTAGTGACTTCCTGTTCACCTGGGTCACTTTAGTGACTTCCTGTTCTTCTGGGTCACTTTAGTGACTTCCTGTTCACCTGGGCCACTTTAGTGACTTCCTGTTCTTCTGGGTCACTTTAGTGACTTCCTGTTCACCTGGGTCACTTTAGTGACTTCCTGTTCACCTGGGTCACTTTAGTGACTTCCTGTTCTTCTGGGTCACTTTAGTGACTTCCTGTTCTCCTGGGTCACTTTAGTGACTTCCTGTTCTTCTGGGTCACTTTAGTGACTTCCTGTTCTCCTGGGTCACTTTAGTGACTTCCTGTTCACCTGGGTCACTTTAGTGACTTCCTGTTGACCTGGGTTGAACGTTCTGAATGCTTTTACTTCAGTCTCCAACCTTTCCTTATTTTCCATCCTTGGGAAATGATAGGACCCCTTTGCTTTTGCAGCATCCCGGGATAATTGCAGCTGAGAGAGGAGGGAGTAGATTGTAGAGCCAGTAATGTGACCGTTTATCTTTTATTAGAGAGCAGAATTCCTCATTGTTAATGCAGAGACGTATTAAGTCTCCAATATCTCATTTTGGGGATTGTTTTGCCAATTTCAATATCTATATAAAGTGGGGCAGAAATGACTATAGAACCAACAGCACATGACTGGACAACATTCAAGTAAATAGAGGACATACATTGTTTTGTCCAATCTAGAATATGGGGTGTAGAGTAGAAAGTATAGTCTCTGATATTAGGATTTAGCTCTCTAAATACGTCTCCTAAACCAGATGAATCGTAAACATTTCTGACAGCATTTGAGCCTCTATGATTCAAGACTGGAGCAGTTTATCCAATTTACCCAAAGTACAATTAAAATCTCCTGAAATAATCCCAAGTACCTTGCAGTGTAAATCAAATAATTAAATATTGTCAGACATTTTGGGGAGTCTGTTCAGTCCATATACATTTAGTATAGTAATATGTTGACCATGTATATTACCTGTAATCAAAATATATCCTCCTTCGGGGTCTGTTATCTTGGCATTCTAATATAAATGGGACATTTTTATTTACAAGGATGGCAGTGCCTCTTTTGTTTGAACTAAAATAAGAAAAGTACGCCTGGCCCACCCAGTCCCTCCTCAGCTTAGCATGTTCTGTTGAATATAAATGGTTCTCCTGCTGCTTAGCAACCCTTTTATTTTTTAAAGAATTCAGGAATTTTTTTCCTTTGACCACATGCCCACTACCACTTCAGGAGACTGCTTTAGAGAACTGTTTATGTTACAGTAGTGTAAAACAATTAATAAGATGTTTTGTGTAACCCTGAACTAAAATAAAACGTGAAAATAACATTTTGAAAAACCCCACTGCCGAGTCCTTCCCTGTTTTCTGTCACGTTACTAACAGGAAGCCAACTAAGAGTTCTTCAGAAAAAAAGAAAAAACAAGTTTCACTCTGTCCTATGTTGAATATAGGGGAATTAACATAGATCTATGGACATGTGGATGAAAAATTAATAACCTATTATTTTTTAAATTGTCCTAATATTATGTTTAGCTAAGATCCAGACAGTGTAGAAGAAACAGGAGTTTATTACAACTACGGGGCACGCAAACGACAGGTCAGGGCAGGCAGGGGTCAATATTCCAGAATGGTGGGGTAAGGTACAGAATGGCAGGCAGTCTCAGGGTCAGGGCAGGCAGGGGTCAATAATACAGAAGGTGGTGTAAGGTACAGAACGGCAGGCAGTCTCAGGGTCAGGGCAGGCAGGGGTCAATATTCCAGAATGGTGGGGTAAGGTACAGAACGGCAGGCAGTCTCAGGGTCAGGGCAGGCAGAGCGGTCAAAACCGGGAAGGACTAGAAAACAGGAGCAGGAAAACAGACAGGAGCAGGGACGGACTGGCAACAGACAAACACAGAACACAGGTATAAATACACAGGGGATAATGGGGAAGATGGGCGACGCCTGGAGGGGGGTGGAGAGAATCACAAAGACAGGTGAAACACATCAAGGTGTGACAGCTAAGCATTATCGCATATGCACGTGCCCGAACACACACACCATACAGTCACATGTAACCTAGCCTATATAATACATGTAAAAAATACAAATTGCGGGCCTAAAGTAAATGAATACAGCCTAGTTATTACACCCCATTGCCTACCTTGAGGCCCAACTAAAGGAGCAAATTAGCAGGAACGTCATTGGGCTTTGTCTTATTCATTCATGAACAAAATTAAAAAGAACCTCAGTTCTATAAATTATAAGTTTAGTTAAAATACACCATAACGTGTATTAATGATGACTTTGTATACCATGGCAAGGTAGAAGGTTCCATCCCGAGGCAGTCAGCCATCTATAAGTGGTGCATGGATTACCAAAATAGGGCAAATAAAAGTTACTTGCGTCCATAAACTGTGTGCACAACTAGCAGCCTTCATGGATCTGGGTTCTGTGCCGCTATTGAGTGAATATTGTCCCAGTAGAAAGTGAGCGTAGACTGGGGGTCGTCAAATGTGTGGCCCCTGGAAAGTAATCCTCAGTTTAGCCGGATGTATCAGGACAAATCTGACTCCTGCCTTGTGAAGGTTTCACAGCTTTGTAGTGCAGCTGTCCTCTCTTGTCTGGTCTGCAGAGTAATCTGGGAAGATATGGATCCGCTTGCCATCGTAGTGCAGCTGTCCTCGTTTGCAGGACAGTCAGAAGAATTTGGTCTTTGGTCTGGAAGTAATTTCGGCGGACCGGCATTGCTCAGGGAGGGCGACCGGGCTGTGGTTTTGCCGCTAGAGTGCATTGCGCCCTGTCGATGACTGGGGGCCTGTCGAACGTTTCTCCGCCAAGGACGTCTTGCAGAAAAGGGTCTATGAACTCGGTAGGTATCCATCCCTTTTGGGATCTCCGAGAACAGTTTTCCTGTTCATCTAGACCTTTAGCTTCACGTTCTCGGAAGTAAAGCTTGTTGTTTTTTGGTCTCCAATTCGGTAAACCGCTAATCGATGTCAGTCAATGACGTTTCCATAACTTTTATTTTTGGGGTTTGTGTCACGATAGTTATTTGTAGTGCCGACATAGTTGACTGAACAAAGTTCGGTAGTGAAATCAGAGCATTGTGTAGCCATTTCTGCGGTTCCAGACATATCCGAAGAATGCCTCTTAAATGTTGCTAGAGCCAGTAGGTGTGCAGGTGTGCAAAGTGTTCTTGTTTTGATAGATTAAAGGTTACAACATAAAAGTATCAACCCTTCGTGGAGAAGCCTCGGAACATGTCTTTACGTTGCCACCTTGAAACCGCACCTCCTTCAATGGTGACTTTAAAACAGTTACAGAGTTTAATGGCTGCGATAGGAGGAAACGTAGGATGGATAAACTACATTGTATAGTTACTTCACAATACTAACCGAAATGACAGAGTGAAAAGAAGGAAGCCTGTATAGAATACAAATATTCCAATGTGTCAAATTAAAAGCTGTGGTGGACAATATAGTTACCAATGGAGGCTGGTAGACTAGGGGTAGCTGGCATGCCTGCTGGCATGGTTGGTAGACTAGGGGTAGCTGGCATGCCTGCTGGCATGGGTGTTAGACTAGAGTAGCTGGCATGCCTGCTGGCATGGTTGGTAGACTAGAGTATCTGGCATGGTAGGTAGACTAGGGGTAGCTGGCATGCCTGCTGGCATGGTTGGTAGACTAGAGTAGCTGGCATGCCTGCTGGCATGGGTGGTAGACTAGAGTAGCTGACATTCCTGCTGGCATGGGTGGTAGACTAGAGTAGCTGACATTCCTGCTGGCATGGTTGGTAGACTAGAGTAGCTGGCATGGTTGGTAGACTAGAGTAGCTGGCATGGTTGGTAGACTAGAGTAGCTGGCATGGTTGGTAGACTAGAGTAGCTGGCATGGTTGGTAGACTAGAGTAGCTGGCATGGTTGGTAGACTAGAGTAGCTGGCATGGTTGGTAGACTAGAGTAGCTGGCATGGCTGCTGGCATGGGTGTTAGACTAGAGTAGCTGGCATGGCTGCTGGCATGGTTGGTAGACTAGAGTAGCTGGCATGCCTGCTGGCATGGTTTGTAGACTAGAGTAGCTGGCATGCCTGCTGGCATGGTTGGTAGACTAGAGTAGCTGGCATGTAGGGGTACCTGGCATGCCTGCTGGCATGGTAGGTAGAGTAGAGTAGCTGGCATGGTAGGTAGACTAGGGGTAGCTGGCATGCCTGCTGGCATGGTTGGTAGACTAGAGTAGCTGGCATGTAGGGGTACCTGGCATGCCTCCTGGCATGGTAGGTAGACTCGAGTAGCTGGCATGGTAGGTAGACTAGGGGTAGCTGGCATGCCTGCTGGCATGGGTGGTAGACTAGAGTAGCTGGCATGCCTGCTGGCATGGTTGGTAGACTAAAGTAGCTGGCATGGTAGGTAGACTAGAGTAGTTGGCATGCCTGCTGGCATGGTTGGTAGACTAGAGTAGCTGGCATGTCTGCTGGCATGGTTGGTAGACTAGAGTAGCTGGCATGGTTGGTAGACTAGAGTAGCTGGCATGTCTGCTGGCATGGTTGGTAGACTAGAGTAGCTGGCATGGTTGGTAGACTAGAGTAGCTGGCATGGTTGGTAGACTAGAGTAGCTGGCATGTCTGCTGGCATGGTTGGTAGACTAGAGTAGCTGGCATGGTTGGTAGACTAGAGTAGCTGGCATGTCTGCTGGCATGGTTGGTAGACTAGAGTAGCTGGCATGGTTGGTAGACTAGAGTAGCTGGCATGTCTGGTGGCATGGTTGGTAGACTAGAGTAGCTGGCATGCCTGCTGGCATGGTAGGTAGACTAGAGTAGCTGGCATGGTTGGTAGACTAGAGTAGCTGGCATGCCTGCTGGCACTGAAGGTAGACTAGAGTAGCTGGCATGGTTGGTAGACTAGAGTAGCTGGCATGGTTGGTAGACTAGAGTAGCTGGCATGGTTGGTAGACTAGAGAAGCTGGCATGGCTGCTGGCATGGGTGTTAGACTAGAGAAAAAAAGCATGGCCACATGGCAATGAAGATGCTGACATGCCTGCTGGCATGGTTTGTAGAAGATGTAGCTTACACATGCAGGCAAAAATGCACTATTTTTTACTTAGAAGCCTAAGGCATAAGGTGAGTATGAGTAGCTGGCATGGTAGGTAAAAGCTGTTGCCTGCTGGCATGGTTTGCAAAATAGAAAAGCTGGCATTTACGGACCTGGCCATGCCTGCTGCCATCCTCGGTAATTTGCTGGCATGGTAGGTCAGACTTTTGGGGTGCATGCCTGCTGGCATACACACTAAGAGACATTCCATGCCTGCCACACCCACGGTAGAATAAACAGCTGGCATGGTAGGTAGACTAGAGTAGTTGGCATGCCTCTGGCATGGTTGGTAGACTAGAGTAGCTGGCATGTCTGCTGGCATGGTTGGTAGACTAGAGTAGCTGGCATGGTTGGTAGACTAGAGTAGCTGGCTGTCTGCTGGCATGGTTGGTAGACTAGAGTAGCTGGCATGGTTGGTAGACAAGTGTAGCTGGCATGGTTGGTAGACTAGAGGCTGGCATGTCTGCTGGCATGGTTGGTAGACTAGAGTAGCTGGCATGGTTGGTAGACTAGGGTAGCTGGCATGTTGCTGGCATGGTTAATAGACTAGAGTAGCTGGCATGGTTGGGACTAGAGCTCCATGTCTGGTGGCATGGTTGATCAGACTAGATAGCTGGCATGCCTGCTGGCATGGTAAACTCAGAGTAGCTGGCATGGTTGGTAGGGTGCTGGCATGCCTGCTGGCATGGTAGGTAGACTAGAGTAGCTGGCATGGTTGGTAGACTAGAGTAGCTGGCATGTCTGGTGGCATGGTTGGTAGACTAGAGTAGCTGGCATGCCTGCTGGCATGGTAGGTAGACTAGAGTAGCTGGCATGGTTGGTAGACTAGAGTAGCAAGCAATAACTAAATATACTGAATAAGACCGAGAATCCTTTCAATCTTTTACCCAGATCTAAGCAGAGAAGCATTTTTATATTCTTAAAAAAAAGAGAAAAAAAAGAACCACAGGGCAATGAAGATGCAGACAGCTCAAGATGTCTCAAGATGTCTGCTTACACATGCAGAAAAATGCACATATTTTTTACTTAGAAGTAAGCATAATGAGTATGGCACTAAACGGTAGGAAAAAGCTGTTTCGGGGTTTGCAAAATAGAAAAATTATCCAATTTACGGACCCTAACCACCCCCCCAGCCATCCTCGTGTAATTTCTGCAATCTCAGATTTTTGGGGTGCAAGACGCCCATACACATAAGAGACATTCCTTATCAAACCACACCCACGAAACCAACACGTTTGAATTCAGTCGTGGCCTCTAGCATTTCTTAATGAACCAAATCTAAAATTAGGTATGCCTCACTCCAAAATGACAGTAGTACTGTCTCCCAGGATTGGTACATTGCCCCGACCAGAGCCAGCCTCCACTCTGTTTGGGAAACTTGGCTAGCTAGTTATCTATGCTTGGATGTAATTTTGCATAACTGATAAGGGGCACTTTATGTTCTGTGGATAATAGTTAAATTGACATATTGGGTGAGCTCCATTCCTGACAGGCTGATCAGATTAAATAGCAGCCTCAAAGGCTGATAAATCAGGATGCTCTCTTGTAGGGTGTTTCATGAGCAAAGCTACTTGCAGGCATATATTGCTGATGGATCCCTAAGGTGTAACCCCTATAGTGAAAAGGATATTTCAGTTAGGATTTCAATATACACGACATGACAAAAGTATGTGGACACCTGCTCGTCACACATCTCATTCCAAAATCATGGGCATTAATATGGAATTGGTCCCCACCCTTTGCTGCTATAACAGCCTCCACTCTTCTGGGAAGGCTTTCCACTACATGTTGGAACATTGCTGCTATAACAGCCTCCTCTCTTCTGAGAAGGCTTTCCACTAGATGTTGGAACATTGCTGCTATAACAGCCTCCACTCTTCTGGGAAGGCTTTCCACTAGATGTTGGAACATTGCTGCTATAACAGCCTCCACTCTTCTGGGAAGGCTTTCCACTAGATGTTGGAACATTGCTGCTATAACAGCCTCCACTCTTCTGGGAAGGCTTTCCACTAGATGTTGGAACGTTGCTGCTATAACAGCCTCCACTCTTCTGGGAAGGCTTTCCACTAGATGTTGGAACGTTGCTGCTATAACAGCCTCCACTCTTCTGGGAAGGCTTTCCACTAGATGTTGGAACATTGCTGCTATAACAGCCTCCTCTCTTCTGAGAAGACTTTCCACTAGATGTTGAAACATTGCTGTGGGGACTTGCTTCCATTCAGTCACAACAGCATTAAAGAGGTCAGGCACTGATATTAGGTGCGATTAGGCCTGGCTCACAGTCGGTGTTCCAATTTATTCCAAAGGTATTCAATAGGGTTAAGGTCAGGTCTCTGTGCAGGCCAGTCAAGTTCTTCCACACCAATTTCGACAAACCATTTCTGTATGGACCTTGCTTTGTGCACGGGGGCATTGTCATGCTAATGAAGGAAAGGACCTTCCCCAAAAGTTATTATAAGTTATTCCTCATCCACCAAACTTTACAGTTGGCACTATGCATTAGGGCAGGTAGTGTTCTCCTGGCATCCGCCAAACCCAGATTCATCCTTTGGACTGCCAGACGGTGAACGGTGATTCATCACTACAGAGAACGCATTTCTACTACCAATGGTGTTTCCACACTTTCCACAAAAACAGCACTTACAGCACTAGCAGAGTGTTGGGAAGATGGCACCCTATGACGGTGGCACGCTGAAAGTCACTGAGCTCTTCAGTACGGGGCCATTCTACTGCCAGTGTTTGTCTTTGGAGATTGCATGGCTGTGAGCTTGGCTGTGGGAGAACTTGCACTTGGCTGACTAAATACTTTTTTGCCCCACTGTATATATATATATATATATATCCCTAATTTACATCAGTATTTCAGACCCTTTGCTATGAGACTCCAAATTGAGCTCAGGTGCATCCTGTTGCCATTGATCATCCCTGAGATGTTTCTACAACATGATTGGAGTCCCCCTGTGGTAAATTAAATTGATTGGACATGATTCGGAAAGGCTACATAAAGTTCCACAGTTGACAGTCCACGTCAGAGCAAAAACCAAGCCATGAGGTAGAAGGAATTGTCCGTAGACCTCCAAGACAGGATTGTGTCGAGGCACAGATCTGGGGAAGGGAATCAAAACAGTGTTGAAGGTCCCCAAGAACACATTGGCCTCCATCATTCTGCAGTGTTGAAGGTCCCCAAGAACACAGTGGCCTCCATCATTCTGCAGCATTGAAGGTCCCCAAGAACACAGTGGCCTCCATCATTCTGCAGTGTTGAAGGTCCCCAAGAACACAGTGGCCTCCATCATTCTGCAGCATTGAAGGTCCCCAAGAACACAGTGGCCTCCATCATTCTGCAGCATTGAAGGTCCCCAAGAACACAGTGGCCTCCATCATTCTGCAGCATTGAAGGTCCCCAAGAACACAGTGGCCTCCATCATTCTGCAGCATTGAAGGTCCCCAAGAACACAGTGGCCTCCATCATTCTGCAGCATTGAAGGTCCCCACAGTGGCCTCCATCATTCTGCAGCGTTGAAGGTCCCCAAGAACACAGTGGCCTCCATCATTCTGCAGCATTGAAGGTCCCCAAGAACACAGTGGCCTCCATCATTCTGCAGCATTGAAGGTCCCCAAGAACACAGTGGCCTCCATCATTCTGCAGCATTGAAGGTCCCCAAGAACACAGTGGCCTCCATCATTCTGCAGCATTGAAGGTCCCCAAGAACACAGTGGCCTCCATCATTCTGCAGCATTGAAGGTCCCCAAGAACACAGTGGCCTCCATCATTCTGCAGCATTGAAGGTCCCCAAGAACACAGTGGCCTCCATCATTCTGTAGTGTTGAAGGTCCCCAAGAACACATTGGCCTCCATCATTCTGTAGTGTTGAAGGTCCCCAAGAACACAGTGGCCTCCATCATTCTGTAGTGTTGAAGGTCCCCAAGAACACATTGGCCTCCATCATTCTGTAGTGTTGAAGGTCCCCAAGAACACATTGGCCTCCATCATTCTGTAGTGTTGAAGGTCCCCAAGAACACAGTGGCCTCCATCATTCTGCAGCATTGAAGGTCCCCAAGAACACAGTGGCCTCCATCATTCTGTAGTGTTGAAGGTCCCCAAGAACACAGTGGCCTCCATCATTCTGTCACACCCTGATCTGTTTCACCTGTCCTTGTGATTGTCTCCACCCCCCTCCAGATGTCACCCATCTTCCCCACTATCCCCTGGGTGTTTATACCTGTGTTCTCTGTTTGTCTGTTGCCAGTTCGTCTAGTCTCGTCAAGTCTACCGGCGTGGTTTTCCCTGTACTACTGTTTCACTTCTATTTTATTTCTGGTTTTGACCCCTGACCCTGACCCTGACCGTCTGACATTACCTGGATTATCGACCTCTGCCTGCCTGTCGTCTGCCCCTTGTTTTTGTTAATAAACATCTATGATTCGAAATGTCTGCATCTTATTCTTAAATGGAAGAAGTTTGGAACCACCACGACTCTTCCTAGAGCAAAACTGAGCAATTGAGGTGACCAAGAACCCGAAGACTCTTCCTAGAGCTGGCCGCCCGTCCAAACTGAGAAATCTGGGGTGAAGGGCCTTGGTCAGGGAGGTTACCAAGAACCCAGTAGTCACCCTGACAGATCTCCAGAGTTCCTCTGTGGAGATGGGAGAACCTTCCAGAAGGACAACCATCTCTGCAGCACTCCACCAATCAGGCCTTAATGGTAGAG
>NC_068438.1:53326642-53401642 GCF_023373465.1 Oncorhynchus keta | reverse complement strand
TATTTTTTTTTTTGTCCTTTATTTAACTAGGCAAGTCAGTTAAGAACAAATTATTATTCACAATGACGGGGACAAGGGGCTGGATTAAACATTTAAATTAAAATGTAGGGCAGAACACACATCACGACAAGAGAGAAACAACACTACATAAAGAGAGACCTAAGACAGCAGCACAACATGGTAGCAACACAACATGGTAGCAACACAACATGACAACAACATCACAACAACATGGTAGCAACACAACATGACAACAACATGGTAGCAACACAACATGACAACAACATGGTAGCAACACAACATGGTAGCAACACAACATGACAACAACATGGTAGCAACACAACATGACAACAACATGGTAGCAACACAACATGACAACAACATGGTAGCAACACAACATGACAACAACATGGTAGCAACACAACATGACAACAACATGACAACAACATGGTAGCAACACAACATGACAACAACATGGTAGCAACACAACATGACAACAACATGGTAGCAACACAACATGACAACAACATGGTAGCAACACAACATGACAACAACATGGTAGCAACACAACATGACAACAACATGGTAGCAACACAACATGACAACAACATGGTAGCAACACAACATGGCAGCAGGGCAACATGGTAGCAGCACAAAATATGTTACAAACAGTATTGGGCACAGACAACAGCACAAAGGGCAAGAATCTACAGACAACAATACAACACGCAAAGCAGCCACAACTGTCATTAAGAGTGTCCATGATTGAGCCTTTTTAACCTTCTGAGAACACAAGTGAACCTCTTCTGAGAATGTACATTTTTAGGTTGCATGGAAGTTCAGAGAATGTTTTACTCTGGTCCCAGGGAGGTTCTGAGAATGTTTTACTCTGGTCCCAGGGAGGTTCTGAGAATGTTTTACTCTGGTCCCAGGGAGGTTCTGAGAATGTTTTACTATGGTCCCAGGGAGGTTCTGAGAATGTTTTACTCTGGTCCCAGGGAGGTTCTGAGAATGTTTTACTCTGGTCCCAGGGAGGTTCTGAGAATGTTTTACTCTGGTCCCAGGGAGGTTCTGAGAATGTTTTACTCTGGTCCCAGGGAGGTTCTGAGAATGTTTTACTATGGTTCCTGAAAGTTTTCCTGGAAGGTTAAATTAAAGTTTTGAGAATGAAAATCATATGTTATTTGAAGGGTTATTAAATAACGTTCTGAGAACAAGTTTCAATAAGTATTTTAACAACACTGCTAGCTAGCTTAGTTTGGCTTAACTGTTTTGAACTCCAAGCACAGATAGGATACATGGAAATGATTTTACTGAGGCATTTATTTTTATTGACACTACATCAGTGAGATTCAAACCTATGATTTTCTGTTTTCTATCCATGGAATTTGTCCCCTGCGCCACCAGGACGGAGCTATTATTCAACTGTTTTCTATCCATGGAATTTGTCCCCTGCGCCATCAGGACGGAGCTATTATTCAACTGTTTTCTATCCATGGAATTTGTCCCCTGCGCCATCAGGACGGAGCTATTATTCAACTGTTTTCTATCCATGGAATTTGTCCCCTGCGCCACCAGGATGGAGCTATTATTCAACTGTTTTCTATCCATGGAATTTGTCCCCTGCGCCATCAGGATGGAGCTATTATTCAACTGTTTTCTATCCATGGAATTTGTCCCCTGCGCCACCAGGACGGAGCTATTATTCAACTGTTTTCTATCCATGGAATTTGTCCCCTGCGCCATCAGGACGGAGCTATTATTCAACTGTTTTCTATCCATGGAATTTGTCCCCTGCGCCATCAGGACGGAGCTATTATTCAACTGTTTTCTATCCATGGAATTTGTCCCCTGCGCCACCAGGATGGAGCTATTATTCAACTGTTTTCTATCCATGGAATTTGTCCCCTGCGCCATCAGGATGGAGCTATTATTCAACTGTTTTCTATCCATGGAATTTGTCCCCTGCGCCACCAGGACGGAGCTATTATTCAACTGTTTTCTATCCATGGAATTTGTCCCCTGCTCCACCAGGATGGAGCTATTATTCAACTGTTTTCTATCCATGGAATTTGTCCCCTGCTCCACCAGGATGGAGCTATTATTCAACTCGTGCAAAACTATTAATTTTATTCTATTCAAACAGAACACATTTCAAAGGAAACGAGCACTCGTTAAGATCAGCTGTGGCTATTTAGTGGGCGTGGCCAACACACCTGAACACACTTAACAAAATAGAAAACAGAGAGAGTTACGTTGAAAGTTTTCTTAACGTTCTCTGAACTATTTGAGAACATGACATTAAATAAAACCGCGAGGAAACATGTAGGAAACGTTACGCTGAAGTACTGAAATTCCAAAACAGAAGAATGTTGTTTTAATAATGTTTGCACCATGTTTTGTGCTGCTACCATCTTGTGTTGCTACCATGTTGTTGCTACCATGCTGTGTTGCTACCATGCTGTGTTGCTACCATGCTGTGTTGCTACCTTGCTGTGTTGTCATGTGTTGCTACCATGCTGTGTTGCTACCATGCTGTGTTGCTACCATGCTGTGTTGCTACCATGCTGTGTTGCTACCATGCTGTGTTGCTACCTTGCTGTGTTGCTACCATGCTGTGTTGTCATGTGTTGCTACCATGCTGTGTTGCCATGTTTTGCTACCATGTTGTTGCTACCATGCTGTGTTGCTACCATGCTGTGTTGCTACCTTGCTGTGTTGTCATGTGTTGCTACCATGCTGTGTTGTCATGTGTTGCTACCATGTTGTTGCTACCATGCTGTGTTGCTACCATGCTGTGTTGCTACCTTGCTGTGTTGCTACCATGCTGTGTTGTCATGTGTTGCTACCATGCTGTGTTGCTAGCATGCTGTGTTGCTACCTTGCTGTGTTGCTACCATGCTGTGTTGTCATGCGTTGCTGCCTTGCTATGTTGTCTTCTTAGGTCTGTCTTTATGTAACGTTGTTTTGTCTCTCTTGTCATGATGTGTGTTTTGTCCTATATTTATACTTTATTTATTTATTTTTAATCCCCCGTCCCCGCAGGAGGCCTTCTGCCTTTTAGTTGGCCGTCATTGTAAATCAGAATTTGTTCTTATTTAACTGACTTTCCTCGTTTAAATAAAAGGTTAATGAAAAAATGAAAAAATAAATAAATAATGAATAATAATGCTTGGAACAATTTAAGAACATGACTAGAACGATGAAGAAACGTTATGCTGAAGTACTTACATTCCCAAGGAAGAAGGTTGTTTTCTTAACATTCGATGAACATTCCTAATGTCAAGCCAGTTGGCGAACGTTCCTAGAACATTACCAACATTTTAAATAAATATTTTTCCTTTATTTAACCAGGCAAGTCAGTTAAGAACAAATTCTTATTTTCAATGACGGCCTAGGAACAGTGGGTTAACTGCCTGTTCAGGGGCAGAATAACCTTGTCAGCTCAGGGATTTGAACTTGCAACCTTTCGGTTACTAGTCCAAAGCTCTAACCACTAGGCTACCCTGCCGCCCCCATAAATATAACCATGTTTTAATGTTTAGGACAACGTTCAGTTAAGATAATGAAATACCAAGAAAATAAAATGTTTGTTTTTTTTCGTCAAATTCCTTAGACGTGCTGAGAATGTTCCAAAGCCTAGCACCTACGGTGGAGAAATTACACAAGATTGTTATAAGGCCATTATTGCATCAAATGGTTGTTTTATTGCAACAGAATAAGGGGTTGTTAGAACACTCTTCTACTGAGGATGGGCCTCTGGGAGATTTACTTTGTCTTTGGGTGATAACGCATTCCAGAGCATGAGTTAATGTTTCTGTTCTATAAGGTACCAGGGAGAGATGACCCCAGGGCCCATCCCTGGTCTCCACACAGTGAGATACTGTCTGCTGTGAATTATAAGTATCTTTCATACTAATCTTAACCTTGTGATCCATTCAATACATCTGTTGTTTGTCATGTAGCCTGAAGGTTGGTGTATCTTGGCTATAAAACACCTTTGTACTTTTGTCTCGACGAATAATCTGAGGGTGAGTCGTCCACCAGTCATCATTAATGTAGAGCACTCAATCGATTCACTTTGTGTGTGTGTGTGTGTTGTATTGACCTGCTCCCTTATTAATAAGTGAATAAATATTTAGTTTAAGTATAACTCTGACTTGTGTGATATGTTTGTCTCTCCTCATTTGATAGTAATGAAATTAACCAACACACACCCATTCTGCACCATGCCCAGAAAGTTGTGGGAAGGTTGTGTGCAAAATAACCATAGAACATCCACGCTCGAAGAAACACATGGTAGCTGGGTGTTCTAATGTTCTTAGAACGTTATGTGTTAGCTGGGATAAGTGTTAACGCTCTAAGAAACACATGGTAGCTGGGTGTTCTAATGTTCTTAGAACGTTATGTGTTAGCTGGGATAGGTGTTAACGCTTGAATAAACACATGGTAGCTGGGTGTTCTAATGTTCTTAGAACGTTATGTGTTAGCTGGGATAGGTGTTAACGCTCGAAGAAACACATGGTAGCTGGGTGTTCTAATGTTCTTAGAACATTATGTGTTAGCTGGGATAGGTGTTAACCTACACATGGTAGCTGGGTGTTCTAATGTTCTTAGAACATTATGTGTTAGCTGGGATAGGTGTTAACGCTCTAAGAAACACATGGTAGCTGGGTGTTCTAATGTTCTTAGAACGTTATGTGTTAGCTGGGACAGGTGTTAACGCTCTAAGAAACACATGGTAGCTGGGTGTTCTAATGTTCTTAGAACGTTATGTGTTAGCTGGGACAGGTGTTAACGCTCTAAGAAACACATGGTAGCTGGGTGTTCTAATGTTCTTAGAACATTATGTGTTTGCTGGGATAGGTGTTAATGCTCTAAGAAACACATGGTAGCTGGGTGTTCTAATGTTCTTAGAACATTATGTGTTAGCTGGGATAGGTGTTAACGCTCTAAGAAACACATGGTAGCTGGGTGTTCTAATGTTCTTAGAACATTGTGTGTTAGCTGGGATAGGTGTTAACGCTCTAAGAAACACATGGTAGCTGGGTGTTCTAATGTTCTTAGAACATTATGTGTTAGCTGGGATAGGTGTTAACGCTCTAAGAAACACATGGTAGCTGGGTGTTCTAATGTTCTTAGAACATTATGTGTTAGCTGGGATATGTGTTAACGCTCTAAGAAACACATGGTAGCTTTGTTCTAATGTTCTTAGAACATTATGTGTTAGCTGGGATAGGTGTTAACACTCTAAGAAACACATGGTAGCTGGGTGTTCTAATGTTCTTAGAACGTTATGTGTTAGCTGGGATAGGTGTTAACGCTCTTGAAACACATGGTAGCTGGGTGTTCTAATGTTCTTAGAACGTTATGTTAGCTGGGATAGGTGTTAACGCTCTAAGAAACACATGGTAGCTGGGTGTTCTTTGTTCTCGTTATTTGTTAGCTGGGATAGGTGTTAACGCTCTAAGAAACACATGGTAGCTGGTTGTTCTAATGTTCTTAGAACGTTATGTGTTAGCTGGGATAGGTGTTAACGCTCTAAGAAACACATGGTAGCTGGGTGTTCTAATGTTCTTAGAACGTTATGTGTTAGCTGGGATAGGTGTTAACGCTCTAAGAAACACATGGTAGCTGGGTGTTCTAATGTTCTTAGAACATTATGTGTTAGCTGGGATAGGTGTTAACGCTCTAAGAAACACATGGTAGCTGGGTGTTCTAATGTTCTTAGAACATTATGTGTTAGCTGGGATAGGTGTTAACGCTCTAAGAAACACATGGTAGCTGGGTGTTCTAATGTTCTTAGAACATTATGTGTTAGCTGGGATAGGTGTTAACGCTCTAAGAAACACATGGTAGCTGGGTGTTCTAATGTTCTTAGAACATTATGTGTTAGCTGGGATAGGTGTTAATGCTCTAGAAACACATGGTAGCTTGGTGTTCTAATGTTCTTAGAACATTATGTGTTAGCTGGGACAGGTGTTAACGCTCTAGAAACACATGGTAGCTGGGTCTTCTAATGTTCTTAGAACATTATGTGTTAGCTGGGACAGGTGTTAATGCTCTAAGAAACACATGGTAGCTGGGTGTTCTAATGTTCTTAGAACGTTATGTGTTAGCTGGGATAGGTGTTAACGCTCTAAGAAACACATGGTAGCTGGGTGTTCTAATGTTCTTAGAACATTATGTGTTAGCTGGGATAGGTGTTAACGCTCTTAGAAACACATGGTAGCTGGGTGTTCTAATGTTCTTAGAACATTATGTGTTAGCTGGGATAGGTGTTAACGCTCTTAGAAACACATGGTAGCTGGGTCTTCTAATGTTCTTAGAACATTATGTGTTAGCTGGGACAGGTGTTAATGCTCTAAGAAACGCATGGTAGCTGGGTGTTCTAATGTTCTTAGAACGTTATGTGTTAGCTGGGATAGGTGTTAACGGGCCAGAGGTGGCTTTGGTGGTCTGTGAACCACGCTTGTGTGATGAGTTACCTTTGCATGAGAAGTGGAGACTTGCGTTAGCTTCCTGAGCCAGTTTTCTTGGCCCTAGGCTTTAGCTCAATGGGCTAAAACAGAGATGTAAGTCTTGCATTTCCGTTGATAGTTATTCTAGCTGAGAATGCAAGTCCTTTAGTTCTTAATAGATTGGGAACTTGTAAATTCATAAAATGCTTTTTACTATGGTAATTACATACTAAATCGCTGCTGGAATATGGGAAGGTTTTTATTAGCAATTTTGTTGCTGTCGCAGCCGATTAGGACTGTTGTACTGATCAAAACACAATTGATTAGGATTGATAAACCTATCAAAACACAACTGATTAGGACTGATAAACCTATCAAAACACAACTGATTAGGACTGGTGTTCAGTGCCTTCAGAAAGTATTCATACCATTAACGTTTTCCATATTTTGTTGTGCTAAAGCCAGAATATAAAATGGATTACATTGAGATGTGTTGTCACTGGCCTATAGACAATACCCCATTATGTCAAAGTGGAATTATGTTTTTAGAAATTTTTACAAAATTAATTAAAAATGAAAAACTGAAATGAGTCCATAAGTATTCAACCCCTTTGTTGTGAGACTAATTAAGTTAAAGTGTAAATATTTGCTTAACAAGTCACACGATAACTGGCATGGAATCACTCTGTGTGTCAGCGTATACAATTATCTGTAAGGTCCCTCATCTCTGTACCCCCACACAGACAATTATCTGTAAGGTCCCTCATCTCTGTACCCCACACAACACTGTAAGGTCCCTCATCTTGTACCCCACACATACAATTATCTGTAAGGTCCCTATTCTCTGTACCCCACACATACAATTATCTGTAAGGTCCCTATTCTCTGTACCCCACACATACAATTATCTGTAAGGTCCCTATTCTCTGTACCCCACACATACAATTATCTGTAAGGTCCCTATTCTCTGTACCCCACACATACAATTATCTGTAAGGTCCCTATTCTCTGTACCCCACACATACAATTATCTGTAAGGTCCCTCATCTCTGTACCCCACACATACAATTATCTGTAAGGTCCCTCTTCTCTGTACCCCACACATACAATTATCTGTAAGGTCCCTCATCTCTGTACCCCACACATACAATTATCTGTAAGGTCCCTCATCTCTGTACCCCACACATACAATTATCTGTAAGGTCCCTCATCTCTGTTCCCCACACATACAATTATCTGTAAGGTCCCTATTCTCTGTACCCCACACATACAATTATCTGTAAGATCCCTCATCTCTGTACCCCACACATACAATTATCTGTAAGGTACCACAGTCGAGCAGTGAATTTCAAACGCAGATTCAACCAAAAAGATCAGGGAAGGTTTTTGCAAAGCCTCGACAAGAAGGGCATCTGTTGATAGATGGGTAAAAATAAAAAAGCAGATATTGAATATCCCTTGTCGCTTGGTGAAGTTATTAATTACAGTATGGATGGTGTATCAATACACCCAGTCACTACAAAGATACAGGCATCCTAACTCAGTTGCCAGAGAAGAAGGAAACCACTCAGGGATTTCACCATGAGGCCAATGGTGACTTTAAAACAATAACAGAGTTTAATGGCTGTGAGAGGAGAAAACTGAGGATGGATCAACAACATTGTAGTTCCTCCACATTACTAAAATAAATGACAGAGTGAAAAGAAGGAAGACTGTATTCCAAAACATGCATCCTGTTTGCAGCAAGGAACTAAAGTGAAAGTGCAAGAAATGTGGCAATTCACTTATTGCCCTGAAAAGTGTTCTGTTTGGGGATAATCCAATACAACACATGACTGAGTACCACTCTCCATATTTCAAGCATAGTGGTGGCTGCATCATGTTATGGGTATGCTTGTAATTGATAAGGATTGGGGAGTTTCTCAGGATTAAAAAAAAAATGTAATAAACCGAAGCACAGGCAAAATCCTAGATGAAAACCTGCTTCAGTCTGCTTTCCAACAGACACTGGGAGATGAATTCACCTTTCAGCAGGACAATAACCTGGTTCAGTCTGCTTTCCACCGGACACTGGGAGATGAATTCACCTTTCAGCAGGACAATAACCTGGTTCAATCTGCTTTCCACCAGACACTGGGAGATGAATTCACCTTTCAGCAGGACAATAACCTGGTTCAGTCTGCTTTCCACCAGACACTGGGAGATGAATTCACCTTTCAGCAGGACAATAACCTGGTTCAGTCTGCTTTCCACCAGACACTGGGAGATGAATTCACCTTTTAGCAGGACAATAACCTGGTTCAGTCTGCTTTCCACCAGACACTGGGAGATGAATTCACCTTTCAGCAGGACAATAACTCAAGAAACAAGGCCAAATATACACTGCAGTTGTTTACCAAGAAGACAGTGAATGTTCCTGAGTGGCCGAGTTACAGTTTTGACTGAAATCTGCTTCAAGCTCCATGGCAAGCTCTGAAAATGGCTGTCCAGCAATGATCAACAACCAACTTAACAGAGCTTGATGAATTTAGAAAATAATAAATGGGCAAATGCTGCACAATCCAGGTGTGAAAAGCTCTTAGATATTTATTTTTTACAAACTTTAGTTGAAAATAATCCCTTTATAAGGTAACTTTTGTTCATTCCAACCCCCACACACCTAGCTCCAGTATAGTTATTATTGTTCACTAGAGACCCAGCTCCAGTATAGTTATTATTGTTCACTAGAGACCTAGCTCCAGTATAGTTATTATTGTTCACTAGAGACCTAGCTCCAGTATAGTTATTATTGTTCACTAGAGACCTAGCTCCAGTATAGTTATTATTGTTCACTAGAGACCTAGCTCCAGTATAGTTATTATTGTTCACTAGAGACCTAGCTCCAGTATAGTTATTATTGTTCACTAGAGACCTAGCTCCAGTATAGTTATTATTGTTCACTAGAGACCTAGCTCCAGTATAGTTATTATTGTTCACTAGAGACCCAGCTCCAGTATAGTTATTATTGTTCACTAGAGACCCAGCTCCAGTATAGTTATTATTGTTCACTAGAGACCCAGCTCCAGTATAGTTATTATTGTTCACTAGAGACCTAGCTCCAGTATAGTTATTATTGTTCACTAGAGACCTAGCTCCAGTATAGTTATTATTGTTCACTAGAGACCTAGCTCCAGTATAGTTATTATTGTTCACTAGAGACCTAGCTCCAGTATAGTTATTATTGTTCACTAGAGACCTAGCTCCAGTATAGTTATTATTGTTCACTAGAGACCCAGCTCCAGTATAGTTATTATTGTTCACTAGAGACCTAGCTCCAGTATAGTTATTATTGTTCACTAGAGACCTAGCTCCAGTATAGTTATTATTGTTCACTAGAGACCCAGCTCCAGTATAGTTATTATTGTTCACTAGAGACCCAGCTCCAGTATAGTTATTATTGTTCACTAGAGACCTAGCTCCAGTATAGTTATTATTGTTCACTAGAGACCTAGCTCCAGTATAGTTATTATTGTTCACTAGAGACCCAGCTCCAGTATAGTTATTATTGTTCACTAGAGACCTAGCTCCAGTATAGTTATTATTGTTCACTAGAGACCTAGCTCCAGTATAGTTATTATTGTTCACTAGAGACCTAGCTCCAGTATAGTTATTATTGTTCACTAGAGACCTAGCTCCAGTATAGTTATTATTGTTCACTAGAGACCTAGCTCCAGTATAGTTATTATTGTTCACTAGAGACCTAGCTCCAGTATAGTTATTATTGTTCACTAGAGACCTAGCTCCAGTATAGTTATTATTGTTCACTAGAGACCCAGCTCCAGTATAGTTATTATTGTTCACTAGAGACCTAGCTCCAGTATAGTTATTATTGTTCACTAGAGACCCAGCTCCAGTATAGTTATTATTATAGTTATTGTTCACTAGAGACCCAGCTCCAGTATAGTTATTATTGTTCACTAGAGACCTAGCTCCAGTATAGTTATTATTGTTCACTAGAGACCTAGCTCCAGTATAGTTATTATTGTTCACTAGAGACCCAGCTCCAGTATAGTTATTATTGTTCACTAGAGACCTAGCTCCAGTATAGTTATTATTGTTCACTAGAGACCTAGCTCCAGTATAGTTATTATTGTTCACTAGAGACCTAGCTCCAGTATAGTTATTATTGTTCACTAGAGACCCAGCTCCAGTATAGTTATTATTGTTCACTAGAGACCCAGCTCCAGTATAGTTATTATTGTTCACTAGAGACCTAGCTCCAGTATAGTTATTATTGTTCACTAGAGACCTAGCTCCAGTATAGTTATTATTGTTCACTAGAGACCTAGCTCCAGTATAGTTATTATTGTTCACTAGAGACCTAGCTCCAGTATAGTTATTATTGTTCACTAGAGACCTAGCTCCAGTATAGTTATTATTGTTCACTAGAGACCCAGCTCCAGTATAGTTATTATTGTTCACTAGAGACCTAGCTCCAGTATAGTTATTATTGTTCACTAGAGACCTAGCTCCAGTATAGTTATTATTGTTCACTAGAGACCCAGCTCCAGTATAGTTATTATTGTTCACTAGAGACCCAGCTCCAGTATAGTTATTATTGTTCACTAGAGACCTAGCTCCAGTATAGTTATTATTGTTCACTAGAGACCTAGCTCCAGTATAGTTATTATTGTTCACTAGAGACCCAGCTCCAGTATAGTTATTATTGTTCACTAGAGACCTAGCTCCAGTATAGTTATTATTGTTCACTAGAGACCTAGCTCCAGTATAGTTATTATTGTTCACTAGAGACCTAGCTCCAGTATAGTTATTATTGTTCACTAGAGACCCAGCTCCAGTATAGTTATTATTGTTCACTAGAGACCCAGCTCCAGTATAGTTATTATTGTCCACTAGAGACCCAGCTCCAGTATAGTTATTATTGTTCACTAGAGACCCAGCTCCAGTATAGTTATTATTGTTCACTAGAGACCCAGCTCCAGTATAGTTATTATTGTTCACTAGAGACCTAGCTCCAGTATAGTTATTATTGTTCACTAGAGACCTAGCTCCAGTATAGTTATTATTGTTCACTAGAGACCTAGCTCCAGTATAGTTATTATTGTTCACTAGAGACCTAGCTCCAGTATAGTTATTATTGTTCACTAGAGACCCAGCTCCAGTATAGTTATTATTGTTCACTAGAGATCCAGCTCCATGACCACTGTCTTTGTTTTTGTTCCAAATGGCAACCTACTCACTCTGTAGTCCACTACTTCTAGTTAAAAATTAGAACACTCCAGATAAGTAATAAGGTGCCATTTGCGACACACCCTTGGTTTCTACCGTCTGGTTATCATCATTGTTTGCACTTGTCTGAAAAGGGCCAGAAGTCTTATTCTTTACAATAGAAACCTCCAAACTGTATGGAGTTGTAGGCCTAGTCTTCAATGGGAATCATTTATTTCATTGTCTCCACCAGTGGGCTTAGAGAAATTATTGTTCTGTGTATAAATAGCCATTGTAACTCCTGTTACAGGCGTTGGGACGATAAATTCAGACTTCTATTTACAATGGATGTGTCCCAAATGGCACCCTATTCCCTACGCAGTGCACTACTTTTGACTAGGGTCCTTCCTATGAGCCCTGGTCAAAAGTAACGCACTATATATAGGGAATAGGGTGCTATTTTGGACAGAGGCAATAACTGCTTTGACCTAATTGCAAAATCGACTGTTATAATAACCATCTGAACGGAATAGCCTTTACTTCACTGTGAGAGAAACACTTTTAAAACGTGTCAAAATCAAAGGATCAACAACGTCTTGGCACCAGAAAGCGGTGCTTCCTCTAACAGCCAGCAGCGACCACAATATGGCAGCGCAGATAAATAAATGAATGTTTATTGTGAAGCTGCTTTCAAATGACTATAATTTAAATCTTTCATTTTAAATTTGATTGTCTCAACTCACTGCGCCAGCGTCAGGTGACGCATCATCAGAGTGATCCAGTCAGTTCCGTTTCACAGACCATTCCATATCCCAGAATCCTTCAGCTGGATGTCTCGCACGTATATCTTCTTGATGAGCTGAAACTGAGGCTGTGTTCCAAATTGCACCCTAATCTCTGCAGTATGTAGTGCACTACTTTTGACCAGAGCCCTATGTGCCAGAGACAGGCAATAGGATAGTCGTATTTGAAACAAATGGTGGATGTAATGAGTAATATACTGAATAATATTTGTTATTAACGGTTCTCAATCTGAATCATATTTGTTATTAGCGGTTCTGAATCTGAATCATATTTGTTATTAGCGGTTCTGAATCTGAATCATATTTGTTATTAACGGTTCTCATACTGAATCATATTTGTTATTAACGGTTCTCAATCTGAATCATATTTGTTATTAACGGTTCTCAATCTGAATCATATTTGTTATTAACGGTTCTCAATCTGAATCATATTTGTTATTAGCGGTTCTCAATCTGAATCATATATGTTATTTGTGGTTCTCAATCTGAATCATATTTGTTATTAGCGGTTCTCAATCTGAATCATATTTGTTATTAACGGTTCTCATACTGAATCATATTTGTTATTAACGGTTCTCAATCTGAATCATATTTGTTATTAACGGTTCTCAATCTGAATCATATTTGTTATTAACGGTTCTCAATCTGAATCATATTTGTTATTAGCGGTTCTCAATCTGAATCATATTTGTTATTAGCGGTTCTCAATCTGAATCATATTTGTTATTAGTGGTTCTCAATCTGAATCATATTTGTTATTAACGGTTCTCAATCTGAATCATATTTGTTATTAGCGGTTCTCAATCTGAATCATATTTGTTATTTGTGGTTCTCAATCTGAATCATATTTGATATTAACGGTTCTCAATCTGAATCATATTTGATATTAACGGTTCTCAATCTGAATCATATTTGTTATTTGTGGTTCTCAATCTGAATCATATTTGTTATTTGTGGTTCTCAATCTGAATCATATTTGATATTAACGGTTCTCAATCTGAATCATATTTGTTATTAACGGTTCTCAATCTGAATCATATTTGTTATTAACGGTTCTCAATCTGAATCATATTTGTTATTAACGGTTCTCAATCTGAATCATATTTGTTATTAACGGTTCTCATACTGAATCATATTTGTTATTAGCGGTTCTCAATCTGAATCATATTTGTTATTAGCGGTTCTCAATCTGAATCATATTTGTTATTAGCGGTTCTCAATCTGAATCATATTTGTTATTAGCGGTTCTCAATCTGAATCATATTTGTTATTTGTGGTTCTCAATCTGAATCATATTTGTTATTAGCGGTTCTCAATCTGAATCATATTTGTTATTAACGGTTCTCAACCTGAATCATATTTGTTATTAGCGGTTCTCATACTGAATCATATTTGTTATTAACGGTTCTTAATCTGAATCATATTTGTTATTAACGGTTCTCAATCTGAATCACATTTGTTATTAACGGTTCTCAACCTGAATCATATTTGTAATTAACGGTTCTCAATCTGAATCATATTTGTTATTAGCGGTTCTCAATCTGAATCATATTTGTTATTAGTGGTTCTCAATCTGAATCATATTTGTTATTAGCGGTTCTCAATCTGAATCATATTTGTTATTAGCGGTTCTCAATCTGAATCATATTTGTTATTTGTGGTTCTCAATCTGAATCATATTTGATATTAACGGTTCTCAATCTGAATCATATTTGATATTAACGGTTCTCAATCTGAATCATATTTGTTATTTGTGGTTCTCAATCTGAATCATATTTGTTATTTGTGGTTCTCAATCTGAATCATATTTGATATTAACGGTTCTCAATCTGAATCATATTTGATATTAACGGTTCTCAATCTGAATCATATTTGTTATTAGCGGTTCTCAATCTGAATCATATTTGTTATTAGCGGTTCTCAACCTGAATCATATTTGTTATTAGCGGTTCTCAACCTGAATCATATTTGTTATTAGCGGTTCTCAATCTGAATCATATTTGTTATTTGTGGTTCTCAATCTGAATCATATTTGTTATTTGTGGTTCTCAATCTGAATCATATTTGTTGTTTGTGGTTCTCAATCTGAATCATATTTGTTATTTGTGGTTCTCAATCTGAATCATATTTGTTATTTGTGGTTCTCAATCTGAATCATATTTGATATTAACGGTTCTCAATCTGAATCATATTTGTTATTTGTGGTTCTCAATCTGAATAATATTTGTTATTTGTGGTTCTCAATCTGAATCATATTTGTTATTTGTGGTTCTCAATCTGAATCATATTTGTTATTTGTGGTTCTCAATCTGAATCATATTTGTTATTTGTGGTTCTCAATCTGAATCATATTTGTTATTTGTGGTTCTCAATCTGAATCATATTTGTTATTTGTGGTTCTCAATCTGAATCATATTTGTTATTTGTGGTTCTCAATCTGAATCATATTTGTTATTTGTGGTTCTCAATCTGAATCATATTTGTTATTTGTGGTTCTCAATCTGAATCATATTTGTTATTTGTGGTTCTCAATCTGAATCATATTTGTTATTAACGGTTCTCAATCTGAATAATATTTGTTATTTGTGGTTCTCAAAATGAATCAAATTGGTTATTAACGGTTCTCAATCTGAATCATATTTGTTATTTGTGGTTCTCAATCTGAATCATATTTGTTATTTGTGGTTCTCAATCTGAATCATATTTGATATTAACGGTTCTCAATCTGAATCATATTTGTTATTAGCGGTTCTCAACCTGAATCATATTTGTTATTAGCGGTTCTCAACCTGAATCATATTTGTTATTAGCGGTTCTCAATCTGAATCATATTTGTTGTTTGTGGTTCTCAATCTGAATCATATTTGTTATTTGTGGTTCTCAATCTGAATCATATTTGTTATTTGTGGTTCTCAATCTGAATCATATTTGATATTAACGGTTCTCAATCTGAATCATATTTGTTATTTGTGGTTCTCAATCTGAATAATATTTGTTATTTGTGGTTCTCAAAATGAATCAAATGGGTTATTAACGGTTCTCAATCTGAATCATATGTGACACTGCCCTGTGTAGGGGGCCGTCTTTCGGATGGGATGTTATACAGGTGTCCTGACTCTCTGCGGTCACTAAAGATCCCATGTCACTTATCGTAAGAGTAGGGGTGTTAACCCTGGTGTCCTGACTCTCTGTGGTCACTAAAGATCCCATGGCACTTATCGTAAGAATAGGGGTGTTAACCCTGGTGTCCTGGATAAATTCCCAATCTGTTCACCTAATCATCCCCAGTTTACAATTGGTTCATTCATCCCCCTCCTCTCCCCTGTAACTATTCCCCAGTTCGTTGCTGCAAATGAGAACGTGTTCTCAGTCAACTTACCTGGTAAAATAATAAAATATGAGTTATTAGCGGTTCTCAACCTGAATTGTATGTATTTAAATTATTTGCCTTTTCAAATAAAGGCAGAACAGTCCATTTTATTCTGTAAAATTTAATTCAGACATACATCTACAAAATGTGTTCCTCTTCTTTCTAACAATGTTCTAGATGTCACGGTTTTCTTCTGTCGAAGGAGAGGAGGACCAAAATGCAGCGTGGTTAGAGTTCATGGTTTTTAATAAGAGAAACTCAACATGAACACAATTACAAAACAACCACCCACAAACCCCAACACAGTCCTATCTGGTGCAGAGACAGGAAACAACCACCCACAAACCCCAACACAGTCCTATCTGGTGCAGAGACAGGAAACAACCACCCACAAACCCCAACACAGTCCTATCTGGTGCAGAGACAGGAAACAACCACCCACAAACCCCAACACAGTCCTATCTGGTGCAGAGACAGGAAACAACCACCCACAAACCCCAACACAGTCCTATCTGGTGCAGAGAACACAGAGACAGGAAACAACCACCCACAAACCCCAACACAGTCCCATCTGGTGCAGAGACCACAGAGACAGGAAACAACCACCCACAAACCCCAACACAGTCCTATCTGGTGGAGAGAACACAGAGGCAGGAAACAACCACCCACAACCCCCAACACAGTCCTATCTGGTGCAGAGACCACAGAGACAGGAAACAGTCCTATCTGGTGCAGAGAACACAGAGACAGGAAACAACCACCCACAACCCCCAACACAGTCATATCTGGTGCAGAGACCACAAAGACAGGAAACAACCACCCACAAACCCCAACACAGTCCTATCTGGTGGAGAGAACACAGAGACAGGAAACAACCACCCACAACCCCCAACACAGTCCTATCTGGTGCAGAGACCACAGAGACAGGAAACAGTCCTATCTGGTGCAGAGAACACAGAGACAGGAAACAACCACCCACAAACCCCAACACAGTCCTATCTGGTGCAGAGAACACAGAGACAGGAAACAACCACCCACAACCCCCAACACAGTCCTATCTGGTGCAGAGAACACAGAGACAGGAAACAACCACCCACAAACCCCAACACAGTCCTATCTGGTGCAGAGAACACAGAGACAGGAAACAACCACCCACAAACCCCAACACAGTCCTATCTGGTGGAGAGAACACAGAGACAGGAAACAACCACCCACAACCCCCAACACAGTCCTATCTGGTGCAGAGACCACAGAGACAGGAAACAGTCCTATCTGGTGCAGAGAACACAGAGACAGGAAACAACCACCCACAAACCCCAACACAGTCCTATCTGGTGCAGAGAACACAAAGATAGGAAACAACCACCCACAAACCCCAACACAGTCCTATCTGCTGCAGAGAACACAGAGACAGGAAACAATCACCCGACAAAGTACCCACATAATATGGCTGCCTAAATATGGTTCCCAATCAGAGACAACGATAGACAGCTGCCTCTAATTGAGAACCAATCTAGGCAACAAGACACATACAAAACACCTAGACTAGTTACCAACCCCATAAACATACAAAAACCCTAGACAGGACAAAAACACAACAAACCACCCCTTGTCACACCCTGACCTAACCAAAATAACAAAGATAACTAAGGTCAGGGCGTGACACTAGAAGGTCCGTAATATTACTGATATCCTTCTTTATTACTCGTACTCTTACTTTTTCTGGTTACTACATGACTCCATATGTGTTATTTCATAGTTTTGATGTCTTCACTATTATTCTACAATGTAGAAAATTGTCAAAATAAAGAAAAACTCAGAGTAGGTATGTTTAAGGTTGTGACTGGTACTGTATATATGTATCAATATATAAAAATACAAATAAGTATTATTATTATTATTATTTATTTATTTTTATAAATATATATCTATATACAGTATATGGGGGATTGGAAATGATGCAGGCAATTACATTGATGCAAGCTACAATCCATCTGCATTACTAAAGCTGATCTACAATCCATCTGCATTACTAAAGCTGATCTACAATCCATCTGCATTACTAAAGCTGATCTACAATCCATCTGCATTACTAAAGCTGATCTACAATCCATCTGCATTACTAAAGCTGATCTACAATCCATCTGCATTACTAAAGCTGATCTACAATCCATCTGCATTACTAAAGCTGAGCTACAATCCATCTGCATTACTAAAGCTGATCTACAACCCATCTGCATTACTAAAGCTGATCTACAATCCATCTGCATTACTAAAGCTGATCTACAATCCATCTGCATTACTAAAGCTGATCTACAATCCATCTGCATTACTAAAGCTGATCTACAATCCATCTGCATTACTAAAGCTGATCTACAATCCATCTGCATTACTAAAGCTGATCTACAATCCATCTGCATTACTAAAGCTGATCTACAATCCATCTGCATTACTAAAGCTGATCTACAATCCATCTGCATTACTAAAGCTGATCTACAATCCATCTGCATTACTAAAGCTGATCTACAATCCATCTGCATTACTAAAGCTGATCTACAATCCATCTGCATTACTAAAGCTGATCTACAATCCATCTGCATTACTAAAGCTGATCTACAATCCATCTGCATTACTAAAGCTGAGCTACAATCCATCTGCATTACTAAAGCTGATCTACAATCCATCTGCATTACTAAAGCTGATCTACAATCCATCTGCATTACTAAAGCTGATCTACAATCCATCTGCATTACTAAAGCTGATCTACAATCCATCTGCATTACTAAAGCTGATCTACAATCCATCTGCATTACTAAAGCTGATCTACAATCCATCTGCATTACTAAAGCTGATCTACAATCCATCTGCATTACTAAAGCCGATCTACAATCCATCTGCATTACTAAAGCTGATCTACAATCCATCTGCATTACTAAAGCTGATCTACAATCCATCTGCATTACTAAAGCTGATCTACAATCCATCTGCATTACTAAAGCTGATCTACAATCCATCTGCATTACTAAAGCTGATCTACAATCCTAAAAATACAATACATCGAACAAAGATGATTCACCAACTTGTTTGGCATTAAGAAAAATGTGTTCCTCTTGAATTTACTACTACATTTTATATCCGTGCATATGAAGTATGACAATGCCCTCTCTGGGTGTAAATCCTCAATGGCCTCCTCCCTATTCCAGATACAGGGCACTACATTTGACCAGGGTCCTTTGGCCCAGGTTAATGGAGGGGTCTCATCGTCCTGATACAAGACAGTTTCAGACACCATGAGGTTAGAGGGGTTTTGTTACACATTTTCTTTATTTTCTTTTCTCCAATAAATGAGATGTTGTGAAATGAATTGCCTTTGATATAGCGAAAGGATCAATTCTAATTGATGGACGGTGGTGACCAGATTATGCTACTGAGTTACGATAATGGTCTCTAATGGTCTCTAATGGTCTCCAATGGTCTCTAGTAGTCTCTAATAGTCTCTAGTGATCTATAATGGTCTCTAATGGTATCTAATAGTCTCTAGTGATCTCTAATGGTCTCTAATGGTCTCTAATGGTCTCTAATGGCCTCTAATAATCTATAATGGTCTCTAATAATCTATAATGGTCTCTGATGGTCTCTAATAATCTATAATGGTCTCTAATGGTCTCTAATAGTCTATAATGGTCTCTAATGGTCTCTAATAGTCTCCAATGGTCTCTAATAGTCTCTAATGGTCTCTAATGGTCTATAATAGTCTCTAATAGTCTCTAATGGTCTCTAGTGGTCTCTAATAATCTATAATGGTCTCTAATGGTCTATAATGGTCTCTAATAGTCTCTAATGGTCTCTAACAGTCTCTAATGGTCTCTAATGGTCTCCGATAGTCTCTAATGGTCTCTAATGGTCTCTAATAGTCTCTAATAGTCGCTAATGGTCTCTAATGGTCTCTAATAGTCTCTAATTGTCTCTAATGGTCTCCAATAGTCTCTAATTGTCTCTAATAGTCTCTAATGGTCTCTAATGTCAGGCATAATAATTAATAAGGATGCATAATCACTGTAATTTATTGTTCAAAATAGATGTATATCTGATTACGGTTACCTCAGAAATAGTATTGTTACAAATTACCATCTGCAAATGTCTTGTTACAGAGACTGCCTACAGCTTCACATCAAAGCTCACTTGAGAGATGTAAGTTAATTGGTATTTCAAAAAAATGTAAACACTGATCAAAATCCAATTTTTTTCTTTGTAGCTGATGAAGTTTGAATACATAATCGAATAAACCGAGAGTGAGACGAATGTCAATTTTTTCACAAATTAGAAATGGACAAGTTAATCAAAGGAAAGTGGAATTGAAGGCATCAATCTGGTCACAGAGAAGAGAATACTTACTAGGTTGTGTTGGCCCACGAGAGAACACTGACCTGGTTGTGTTGGCCCACGAGAGAACACTGACCTGGTTGTGTTGGCCCACCAGAGAACACTGACCTGGTTGTGTTGGCCCACGAGAGAACACTGACCTGGTTGTGTTGGCCCACCAGAGAACACTGACCTGGTTGTGTTGGCCCACCAGAGAACACTGACCTGGACTGTGTTGGCCCACCAGAGAACACTGACCTGGTTGTGTTGGCCCACCAGAGAACACTGACCTGGTTGTGTTGGCCCACGAGAGAACACTGACCTGGTTGTGTTGGCCCACGAGAGAACACTGACCTGGTTGTGTTGGCCCACGAGAGAACACTGACCTGGTTGTGTTGGCCCACCAGAGAACACTGACTAGACTGTGTTGGCCCACCAGAGAATACTGACTAGACTGTGTTGGCCCACCAGAGAACACTGACTAGACTGTGTTGGCCCACGAGAGAACACTGACCTGGTTGTGTTGGCCCACCAGAGAATACTGACTAGGCTGTGTTGGCCCACCAGAGAACACTGACCTGGTGTGTTGGCCCACCAGAGAACACTGACCTGGACTGTGTTGGCCCACCAGAGAACACTGACCTGGCTGTGTTGGCCCACCAGAGAACACTGACCTGGCTGTGTTGGCCCACCAGAGAACACTGACCTGGCTGTGTTGGCCCACGAGAGAACACTGACCTGGTTGTGTTGGCCCACCAGAGAACACTGACTAGACTGTGTTGGCCCACCAGAGAACACTGACCTGGTTGTGTTGGCCCACCAGAGAACACTGACCTGGCTGTGTTGGCCCACCAGAGAACACTGACCTGGTGTGTTGGCCCACCAGAGAACACTGACCTGGTTGTGTTGGCCCACCAGAGAACACTGACCTGGCTGTGTTGGCCCACCAGAGAACACTGACCTGGCTGTGTTGGCCCACTAGAGAACACTGACCTGGACTGTGTTGGCCCACCAGAGAACACTGACCTGGCTGTGTTGGCCAGCCAGAGAACACTGACCTGGTTGTGTTGGCCCACCAGAGAACACTGACTGGCTGTGTTGGCCCACCAGAGAACACTGACTGACTGTGTTGGCCCACCAGAGAACACTGACCTGGCTGTGTTGGCCCACCAGAGAACACTGACCTGGTTGTGTTGGCCCACCAGAGAACACTGACCTGGCTGTGTTGGCCCACCAGAGAACACTGACCTGGCTGTGTTGGCCCACCAGAGAACACTGACCTGGTTGTGTTGGCCCACCAGAGAACACTGACCTGACTGTGTTGGCCCACCAGAGAACACTGACCTGGTTGTGTTGGCCCACCAGAGAACACTGACCTGGTGTGTTGGCCCACCAGAGAACACTGACCTGGTGTGTTGGCCCACCAGAGATCATTGACCTAGAATGTGTTGGCCCACCAGAGAACACTGACCTGGACTGTGTTGGCCCACCAGAGATCACTGACCTGGAATGTGTTGGCCCACCAGAGAACACTGACCTGGTTGTGTTGGCCCACCAGAGAACACTGACCTGGCTGTGTTGGCCAGACAGAGAACACTGACTGACTGTGTTGGCCCACCAGAGAACACTGACCTGGTTGTGTTGGCCACAGAGAACACTGACCTGGCTGTGTTGGCCCACCAGAGAACACTGACCTGGCTGTGTTGGCCCACTGACCTGCCAGAGAACACTGACCTGGCTGTGTTGGCCCACCAGAGAACACTGACCTGGTTGTGTTGGCCAGACAGAGAACACTGACCTGGTTGTGTTGGCAAGCCAGAGAACACTGACCTGGTTGTGTTGGCCCACCAGAGAACACTGACCTGGCTGTGTTGGCAACCCAGAGAACACTGACCTGGCTGTGTTGGCCCACCAGAGAACACTGACAGGCTGTGTTGGCCAGACAGAGAACACTGACCTGGTTGTGTTGGCCCACCAGAGAACACTGACCTGGCTGTGTTGGCCCACCAGAGAACACTGACTGGCTATGTTGGCCCACAGAGAACACTGACCTGGTTGTGTTGGCCCACCAGAGAACACTGACTGGCTATGTTGGCCCACCAGAGAACACTGACCTGGTTGTGTTGGCCCACCAGAGAACACTGACCTGGCTGTGTTGGCCCACCAGAGAACACTGACCTGGACTGTGTTGGCCCACCAGAGAACACTGACCTGGCTGTGTTGGCCCACCAGAGAACACTGACCTGGTTGTGTTGGCCCACCAGAGAACACTGACCTGGTTGTGTTGGCCCACGAGAGAACACTGACCTGGTTGTGTTGGCCCACGAGAGAACACTGACCTGGTTGTGTTGGCCCACCAGAGAACACTGACCTGGTTGTGTTGGCCCACGAGAGAACACTGACCTGGTTGTGTTGGCCCACGAGAGAACACTGACCTGGTTGTGTTGGCCCACGAGAGAACACTGACCTGGTTGTGTTGGCCCACCAGAGAACACTGACCTGGTTGTGTTGGCCCACGAGAGAACACTGACCTGGTTGTGTTGGCCCACGAGAGAACACTGACCTGGTTGTGTTGGCCCACGAGAGAACACTGACCTGGTTGTGTTGGCCCACGAGAGAACACTGACCTGGTTGTGTTGGCCCACGAGAGAACACTGACCTGGACTGTGTTGGCAAGCCAGAGAACACTGACCTGGTTGTGTTGGCCCACAGAGAACACTGACCTGGTTGTGTTGGCCCACCAGAGAACACTGACCTGGTTGTGTTGGCCCACCAGAGAACACTGACTGGGCTGTGTTGGCCCACCAGAGAACACTGACCTGGACTGTGTTGGCCCACCAGAGAACACTGACCTGGTTGTGTTGGCCCAGCCAGAGAACACTGACCTGGTTGTGTTGGCCCACCAGAGAACACTGACTAGACTGTGTTGGCCCAGCCAGAGAACACTGACCTGGCTGTGTTGGCCCACCAGAGAACACTGACTAGACTGTGTTGGCCCAGCCAGAGAACACTGACTAGGCTGTGTTGGCCCAGCCAGAGAACACTGACCTGGTTGTGTTGGCCCACCAGAGAACACTGACTAGACTGTGTTGGCCCACCAGAGAACACTGACTAGACTGTGTTGGCCCACCAGAGAACACTGACTAGACTGTGTTGGCCCACCAGAGAACACTGACTAGACTGTGTTGGCCCACGAGAGAACACTGACCTGACTGTGTTGGCCCACCAGAGAATACTGACTAGACTGTGTTGGCCCACCAGAGAACACTGACTAGACTGTGTTGGCCCACCAGAGAACACTGACTAGACTGTGTTGGCCCACCAGAGAATACTGACTAGACTGTGTTGGCCCGGCAGAGGATACTGACTAGACTGTGTTGGCCCACCAGAGAACACTGACTAGACTGTGTTGGCCCACCAGAGAATACTGACTAGACTGTGTTGGCCCGGCAGAGGATACTGACTAGACTGTGTTGGCCCGGCAGAGGATACTGACTAGACTGTGTTGGCCCGGCAGAGGATACTGACTAGACTGTGTTGGCCCACCAGAGGATACTGACTAGACTGTGTTGGCCCGGCAGAGGATACTGACTAGACTGTGTTGGCCCGGCAGAGGATACTGACTAGACTGTGTTGGCCCACCAGAGGATACTGACTAGACTGTGTTGGCCCGGCAGAGGATACTGACTAGACTGTGTTGGCCCGGCAGAGGATACTGACTAGACTGTGTTGGCCCGGCAGAGAATACTGACTAGACTGTGTTGGCCCGGCAGAGGATACTGACTAGACTGTGTTGGCCCACCAGAGAACACTGACTAGACTGTGTTGGCCCACCAGAGAACACTGACAGGGCTGTGTTGGCCCACCAGAGAACACTGACTAGACTGTGTTGGCCCACCAGAGAACACTGACTAGACTGTGTTGGCCCACCAGAGAACACTGACTAGGCTGTGTTGGCCCGGCAGAGAACACTGACTAGACTGTGTTGGCCCACCAGAGAACACTGACTAGACTGTGTTGGCCCACCAGAGAACACTGACTAGACTGTGTTGGCCCAGACAGAGAACACTGACAGACTGTGTTGGCCACCAGAGAACACTGACTAGGCTGTGTTGGCCCACCAGAGAACACTGACTAGACTGTGTTGGCCCACCAGAGAACACTGACTAGACTGTGTTGGCCCACCAGAGAACACTGACTAGACTGTGTTGGCCCACCAGAGAACACTGACTAGGCTGTGTTGGCCCACCAGAGAACACTGACAGGCTGTGTTGGCCCACCAGAGAACACTGACTAGACTGTGTTGGCCCACCAGAGAACACTGACTAGACTGTGTTGGCCCACCAGAGAACACTGACTAGACTGTGTTGGCCAGCCAGAGAACACTGACCAGGCTGTGTTGGCCCACCAGAGAACACTGACTAGACTGTGTTGGCCCACCAGAGAACACTGACTAGACTGTGTTGGCCCACCAGAGAACACTGACTAGGCTGTGTTGGCCCACCAGAGAACACTGACTAGACTGTGTTGGCCCACCAGAGAACACTGACAGGGCTGTGTTGGCCCACCAGAGAACACTGACTAGGCTGTGTTGGCAAGCCAGAGAACACTGACTAGACTGTGTTGGCCCACCAGAGAACACTGACTAGACTGTGTTGGCCCACCAGAGAACACTGACTAGACTGTGTTGGCCCACCAGAGAACACTGACTAGACTGTGTTGGCCCACCAGAGAACACTGACTAGGCTGTGTTGGCCCACCAGAGAACACTGACTAGGCTGTGTTGGCCCACCAGAGAACACTGACTAGACTGTGTTGGCCCACCAGAGAACACTGACTAGACTGTGTTGGCCCACCAGAGAACACTGACTAGGCTGTGTTGGCCCACCAGAGAACACTGACTAGACTGTGTTGGCCCACCAGAGAACACTGACTAGACTGTGTTGGCCCACCAGAGAACACTGACTAGGCTGTGTTGGCCCACCAGAGAACACTGACTAGACTGTGTTGGCCCAGCCAGAGAACACTGACTAGACTGTGTTGGCCCACCAGAGAACACTGACTAGACTGTGTTGGCCAGCCAGAGAACACTGACCAGGCTGTGTTGGCCCACCAGAGAACACTGACTAGACTGTGTTGGCCACCAGAGAACACTGACTAGACTGTGTTGGCCCACCAGAGAACACTGACTAGACTGTGTTGGCCAGCCAGAGAACACTGACTAGGGCTGTGTTGGCCCAGAGAACACTGACCTGGTTGTGTTGGCCCACCAGAGAACACTGACTAGACTGTGTTGGCCAGCCAGAGAACACTGACTAGACTGTGTTGGCCCTCCAGAGAACACTGACTAGACTGTGTTGGCCCACCAGAGAACACTGACAGAGCTGTGTTGGCCCACCAGAGAACACTGACAGAGCTGTGTTGGCCCACCAGAGAACACTGACAGAGCTGTGTTGGCCCACCAGAGAACACTGACTAGGCTGTGTTGGCCCACCAGAGAACACTGACTAGACTGTGTTGGCCCACCAGAGAACACTGACAGAGCTGTGTTGGCCCACCAGAGAACACTGACAGAGCTGTGTTGGCCCACCAGAGAACACTGACAGAGCTGTGTTGGCCCACCAGAGAACACTGACTAGACTGTGTTGGCCCGCCAGAGAACACTGACAGAGCTGTGTTGGCCCACCAGAGAACACTGACAGGGCTGTGTTGGCCCACCAGAGAACACTGACTAGGCTGTGTTGGCCCACCAGAGAACACTGACTAGGCTGTGTTGGCCCACCAGAGAACACTGACAGGGCTGTGTTGGCCCACCAGAGAACACTGACAGAGCTGTGTTGGCCCGCCAGAGAACACTGACAGAGCTGTGTTGGCCCACCAGAGAACACTGACAGACTGTGTTGGCCCACCAGAGAACACTGACTAGACTGTGTTGGCCCACCAGAGAACACTGACTAGACTGTGTTGGCCCACCAGAGAACACTGACAGGGCTGTGTTGGCCCACCAGAGAACACTGACTAGGCTGTGTTGGCCCACCAGAGAACACTGACTAGACTGTGTTGGCCCACCAGAGAACACTGACTAGACTGTGTTGGCCCACCAGAGAACACTGACTAGACTGTGTTGGCCCACCAGAGAACACTGACTAGACTGTGTTGGCCCACCAGAGAACACTGACTAGACTGTGTTGGCCCACCAGAGAACACTGACAGGGCTGTGTTGGCCCACCAGAGAACACTGACTAGACTGTGTTGGCCCACCAGAGAACACTGACAGGGCTGTGTTGGCCCACCAGAGAACACTGACTAGACTGTGTTGGCCCACCAGAGAACACTGACTAGACTGTGTTGGCCCACCAGAGAACACTGACTAGACTGTGTTGGCCCACCAGAGAACACTGACAGAGCTGTGTTGGCCCACCAGAGAACACTGACAGAGCTGTGTTGGCCCACCAGAGAACACTGACAGGGCTGTGTTGGCCCACCAGAGAACACTGACTAGACTGTGTTGGCCCACCAGAGAACACTGACAGAGCTGTGTTGGCCCACCAGAGAACACTGACTAGGCTGTGTTGGCCAGCCAGAGAACACTGACTAGACTGTGTTGGCCCACCAGAGAACACTGACTAGACTGTGTTGGCCCACCAGAGAACACTGACTAGGCTGTGTTGGCCCACCAGAGAACACTGACCAGGCTGTGTTGGCCCACCAGAGAACACTGACTTTTAGGGCTAAATGTAATTTTTTGATGACACTGACAAAGCTGTTTCCACCAGAGAACACTGACAGCTGTGTTGGCCCACCAGAGAACACTGACTAGACTGTGTTGGCCCACCAGAGAACACTGACTAGACTGTGTTGGCCCACCAGAGAACACTGCTAGGCTGTGTTGGCCCACCAGAGAACACTGACTAGTGTGTTGGCCCACCAGAGAACACTGACAGAGCTGTGTTGGCCCACCAGAGAACACTGACTAGACTGTGTTGGCCCACCAGAGAACACTGACTAGGCTGTGTTGGCCCACCAGAGAACACTGACTAGACTGTGTTGGCCCACCAGAGAACACTGACTAGACTGTGTTGGCCCACCAGAGAACACGTCATAATTAATTTCCCTTTTAAAATCCCATTTACTTGATGAATAAACAGTCCGTCACACTGTTTGACATCCTTTTCTTTTTTACATAAATGTAATTTTTTGATGACATAGTCAACGCTCACCTTTTCACCCTGAGACCCTCAGCTCCTTACGTAGTTATCCTGAGATAGGCCTCAGCTCCTTACGTAGTTATCCTGAGATAGGCCTCAGCTCCTTACGTAGTTATCCTGAGATAGGCCTCAGCTCCTTACGTAGTTATCCTGAGATAGGCCTCAGCTCCTTACGTAGTTATCCTGAGATAGGCCTCAGCTCCTTACGTAGTTATCCTGAGATAGGCCTCAGCTCCTTACGTAGTTATCCTGAGATAGGCCTCAGCTCCTTACGTAGTTATCCTGAGATAGGCCTCAGCTCCTTACGTAGTTATCCTGAGATAGGCCTCAGCTCCTTACGTAGTTATCCTGAGATAGGCCTCAGCTCCTTACGTAGTTATCCTGAGATAGGCCTCAGCTCCTTACGTAGTTATCCTGAGATAGGCCTCAGCTCCTTACGTAGTTATCCTGAGATATGCCTCAGCTCCTTACGTAGTTATGGCCGAAACCTCGAGCTGAAGTAGCTCGGCTATTGGGACCAAAGGGGATTGGAGGGCGTACCGTGACTGCACACATTCTACAATTTAGGTTAATTACTTGGCACTTATCTTCCTGGGGGAAAAAAAGGGGTTGAAATCAGAGTATTGAGATCTGAGATAGCCTCCTACTTAAAATACTATAGTTTATTATGGAGCCAGTGGATATAAGCGTCTGTAGTGTAGAAGCTCGGAAGACAGTTATCATTCCATTAAAATGCACAGAAAAGCTTTCAGTACGAATCAGATATATTTTCTTTTGTCACATGCTTCGTAACAAACTGTTAAAAACAGTTCATCACAGAGTATTTTCTAAATTTAACACATTTGTCACAGAACATCGGGAGTTGAAGTCAGTTTACTCGTCAAACTTAAACGTTTGTCCAAGGACGTTGCGACCTGAAGTCAGACTGTGATATCTTGTTGCAGACACTGTGCTCTCACTGTGCTTCTCTGCCGGCTCTTGTTGGACATACCTGCCTGGCTGGGATTGGCTGTGGCCATGCAATTGCATGCTGGGGCAAAATATGGCCTTGTACTACTATCCAAAGATAGCAATGATCTAAGAGTATAACATAATTGTTATTTTGAATCTCAGTCAAAACAAGAGAAATGCCAAAGTAATGGACTGAAAATATTTTTCACATTTTACACGAATCCCAAAAGGCATCCTATTCCTTATGAAGTACACTACCTTTGACCAGGGCCCAGTTTTGGGACGCAGACGCTGTTTGGTTAAAAGCATTCATAGGTACAGTTGGGGCGGCGGGTAGCCTCGTGGTTAGAGAGTAGAGGTGGCAGGGTAGCCTAGTGGTTAGAGAGTAGAGGCGGCAGGGTAGCCTAGTGGTTAGAGTGTAGAGGTGGCAGGGTAGCCTAGTGGTTAGAGTGTAGAGGTGGCAGGGTAGCCTAGTGGTTAGAGTGTAGAGGGGGCAGGGTAGTCTAGTGGTTAGAGTGTAGAGGCGGCAGGGTAGCCTAGTGGTTAGAGTGTAGAGGGGGCAGGGTAGCCTAGTGGTTAGAGTGTAGAGGGGGCAGGGTAGCCTAGTGGTTAGAGTGTAGAGGCGGCAAGGTAGCCTAGTGGTTATAGTGTAGAGGTGGCAGGGTAGCCTAGTGGTTAGAGTGTAGAGGCGGAAAGGTAGCCTAGTGGTTATAGTGTAGAGGTGGCAGGGTAGCCTAGTGGTTAGAGCGTTGAACTAGTAACCGAAAGGGTTGCAAGTTCAAATCCCGAGCTGACAAGGTACAAATCTGTTGTTCTGCCCCCTGAACAAGGCAGTTAACCCACTGTTCCTAAGCTGTTATTGAAAATAAGAATTTGTTCATAACTGACTTGCCGAGTCAGAGATATGTACTCTACTTTTCCCAGTTATATCTTTATTAACAAGACAAGGTGATATCTCTTTAGAGCACCCATCACTACTGCATACAGTCACACAGAGAAAAGGTGTTAACACTGTGGCCACTGTGCTAGATAGAATTAACACCCTCCCTTCAGCTGTCACACAGTGCCAGACAGACTCCTTCTGTTTCTACTACACATGTGAGGCCATATCAAATGTATTTACCTAGTGGTTAGACAGGGTAGCCTAGTGGTTAGGTGGCCTCCCTAGTGGTTAGAGTGTATCTGCCATTGTGTCTGGCAGGGTAGCCTTACAATGGATCATCTGGCAGGGTAGCCTCCTGGTTAGAGTGAGGCTTTAAGGGTAGCCTAGTGGTTAGAGTGTAGAGGTGGCAGGGTAGCCGAGTGGTTAGAATGTAGAGGTGGTAGGAGCCTAGTGGTTAGAGATGTAGAGGTGGCAGGAAGCCTAGTGGTTAGAGATGTAGAGGCTGGCAGGCAGCCGAAGTGGTTAGATTGATGTAGAGGTGGCAGGGTAGCCTAGTGGATTCCATGCAGAAGGGTTGTGAGATGTAGGCTGATGGTTAGGATTGTAGAGGGGCAGGGTTCCTAGTGGTTGTGAGAGTGTGGAGCAGGGGGTTGTGAGATGTAGCCTGTGGTTTAGAGTGTAGAACAAAAGGGGTAGAAGTGGTTATAGTGATTAGAGGTGGCAGGGTAGCCTAGTGGTTAGATGTGGGCGATGCAGGAAGGGTTGTGAGATGTGGGCTGTTGCAGGAAGGGTTGTGAGATGCGGGCTGATGCAGGAAGGGTTGTGAGATGTGGGCTGATGCAGGAAGGGTTGTGTTCTGCCCCCTGAACAGATGCAGGAACCCACTGTTCCTGTGGCTGATGAAAATAAGAATTTGTGAGAACTGTGGGCTGATGCAGGAAGGGTTGTGAGATGTGGGCTATGCAGGAAGGTGTATCTCTTTAGAGCACCCATCACTACTTGGCATGCACACAGGAAGGGTTGTGACACTGTGGGCTGTGCAGGAAGGGTTGTGAGATGTGGGCTGTCACACAGTGCAGGAAGACTCCTTGTGTTTCTATGCAGGATGTGAGGCCATGATGCAGGAAGGGTTGTGAGATGGGGCTATGCCCAGGAAGTCAATCTGCCATTGTGAGATGTGGGCTGATGCAGGAAGGGTTGCCAGATGTGGGCTGGAGCAGGAAGGGTTGTGAGATGTGGGACATGATGCATTGAATGGTTGTGAGATGTGGGTATGCAGGAAGGGTTGTGATGTATTTGATGCGGTGATGCCTTTAAGGGTTGTGAGATGTGGGCTGATGCAGGAAGGGTTGTGAGATGTGGGCTGATGCAGGAGGCTTTAAAGTGTGAGATGTGGTGATGATGCAGGAAGGGTTGTGAGATGTGGGCTGATGCAGGAAGGGTTGTGAGATGTGGGCTGATGCAGGAAGGGTTGTGAGATGTGGGCTGATGCAGGAAGGGTTGTGAGATGTGGGCTGATGCAGGAAGGGTTGTGAGATGTGGGCTGATGCAGGAAGGGTTGTGAGATGTGGGCTGATGCAGGAAGGGTTGTGAGATGTGGGCTGGATGCAGGAAGGGTTGTGAGATGTGGGCTGATGCAGGAAGGGTTGTGAGATGCGGGCTGATGCAGGAAGGGTTGTGAGATGCGGGCTGATGCAGGAAGGGTTGTGAGATGTGGGCTGATGCAGGAAGGGTTGTGAGATGTGGGCTGATGCAGGAAGGGTTGTGAGATGTGGGCTGATGCAGGAAGGGTTGTGAGATGTGGGCTGATGCAGGAAGGGTTGTGAGATGTGGGCTGATGCAGGAAGGGTTGTGAGATGTGGGCTGATGCAGGAAGGGTTGTGAGATGTGGGCTGATGCAGGAAGGGTTGTGAGATGTGGGCTGATGCAGGAAGGGTTGTGAGATGCAGGGCTGGATGCAGGGAAGGGTTGTGATGATGCAGGAAGGGTTGTGAGATGTGGGCTGATGCAGGAAGGGTTGTGAGATGTGGGCTGATGCAGGAAGGGTTGTGAGATGTGGGCTGATGCAGGAAGGGTTGTGAGATGATGGGCTGATGCAGGAAGGGTTGTGAGATGCAGGCGGATGCAGGAAGGGTTGTGAGATGTGGGCTGATGCAGGAAGGGTTGTGAGATGCGGGCGGATGCAGGAAGGGTTGTGAGATGTGGGCTGATGCAGGAAGGGTTGTGAGATGTGGGCTGATGCAGGAAGGGTTGTGAGATGTGGGCTGATGCAGGAAGGGTTGCCAGATGTGGCGCTGATGCAGGAAGGGTTGTGAGATGCGGGCTGATGCAGGAAGGGTTGTGAGATGTGGGCTGATGCAGGAAGGGTTGTGAGATGTGGGCTGATGCAGGAAGGGTTGTGAGATGTGGGCTGATGCAGGAAGGGTTGTGAGATGAGGGCGGATGCAGGAAGGGTTGTGAGATGAGGGCGGATGCAGGAAGGGTTGTGAGATGTGGGCTGATGCAGGAAGGGTTGTGTGATGTGGGCTGATGCAGGAAGGGTTGTGAGATGTGGGCTGATGCAGGAAGGGTTGTGAGATGAGGGCGGATGCAGGAAGGGTTGTGAGATGAGGGCTGATGCAGGAAGGGTTGTGAGATGAGGGCTGATGCAGGAAGGGTTGTGAGATGAGGGCTGATGCAGGAAGGGTTGTGAGATGAGGGCTGTTGCGTCAGGCGTGTTATGAACAGATAATGCTTAACGTATTAAGAAAGATCTATTCATTTCCTCTTCATTTGGATAATGAGTGTAATTAGACACCTGTCAAGGAGACATAATAGGAGGGTTGTGTTGGCAGATGATGAGGGGTAAAGAGAGGTCAGCAGAGTGTTAGAACGGTGATGTGCCATTAGAATAGTCCATGATGACAGAACAAAAAGGCCGTGTTCCCATTCTCTACCATTGACCAGAAGTGTACACTCATTCACTAACCTTCTCATGCATTTAAAAGCATTGGATTGTCTGTCTGTCTGTCTGTCAATACAAGCTAGTTGTCACACAGGCTGTTTCTGTCAATACAACCTAGTTGTCACAGAGTCAATGCTACTGAAAGTAAGGGCCAGGTGCTTCGTTTATAAAACATTCATACCACATATTTGATAGTAATTGTTACGATGAAATCCACAGCAAGATTGTGATTTATAAATCCTGAACCTGACATGAAAATATGTGATTTACCTGGATTTTGATACGTGCTTGATTTGAATATGATTAGATAGCAGGATTTTCTCAGTTAATTGTCCTCTTCTTGGTTCTTAAGGCGTATTTTTAACAAGCCATTGCTGCTGTCCAATGCTGTATTCTGTCTCTCTGTGGTAATGAGTGGCTAGGAGACAGAAAGAGCGAGAAAGAGCAAGAGAGAGAGAGGGGGAGATGGTCTCGGGAGATAAAGCAATAACAAACTCCTCTTGGTAAATGGTGATGTTGCTGTTGTTGTGGTGAACACAGCTAAGAACTGGAATGTTCTTAGAACACAGCTTAGAACTGGAATGTTCTTAGAACACAGTTTAGAACTGGAATGTTCTTAGAACACAGCTTAGAACTGGAATGTTCTTAGAACACAGCTTAGAACTGGAATGTTCTTAGAACACAGAACTGGAATGTTCTTAGAACACAGCTTAGAACTGGAATGTTCTTAGAACACAGCTTAGAACTGGAATGTTCTTAGAACACAGCTTAGAACTGGAATGTTCTTAGAACACAGTTTAGAACTGGAATGTTCTTAGAACACAGCTTAGAACTGGAATGTTCTTAGAACACAGCTTAGAACTGGAATGTTCTTAGAACACAGCTTAGAACTGGAATGTTCTTAGAACACAGCTTAGAACTGGAATGTTCTTAGAACACAGTTTAGAACTGGAGAGTTCTTAGAACACAGTTTAGAACTGGAATGTTCTTAGAACACAGCTTAGAACTGGAGAGTTCTTAGAACACAGCTAAGAACTGGAATGTTCTTAGAACACAGCTTAGAACTGGAATGTTCTTAGAACACAGCTTAGAACTGGAATGTTCTTAGAACACAGGAACTGGAATGTTCTTAGAACACAGCTTAGAACTGGAATGTTCTTAGAACACAGCTTTCTTAGAACTGAACTGGAATGTTCTTAGAACACAGCTGGAATGTTCTTAGAACACAGAACTGGAATGTTCTTAGAACACAGCTTAGAACTGGAATGTTCTTAGAACACAGCTTAGAACTGGAATGTTCTTAGAACACAGTTTAGAACTGGAATGTTCTGAACACAGTTTAGAACTGTTCTTAGAACACAGCTTAGAACTGGAATGTTCTTAGAACACAGCTTAGAACTGGAATGTTCTTAGAACACAGCTTAGAACTGGAAAGTTCTTAGAACACAGCTTAGAACTGGAATGTTCTTAGAACACAGCTTAGAACTGGAATGTTCTTAGAACACAGCTTAGAACTGGAATGTTCTTAGAACACAGCTAAGAACTGGAATGTTCTTAGAACACAGCTTAGAACTGGAATGTTCTTAGAACACAGCTTAGAACTGGAATGTTCTTAGAACACAGCTTAGAACTGGAATGTTCTTAGAACACAGCTTAGAACTGGAATGTTCTTAGAACACAGCTTAGAACTGGAATGTTCTTAGAACACAGCTTAGAACTGGAATGTTCTTAGAACACAGCTTAGAACTGGAATGTTCTTAGAACACAGCTTAGAACTGGAATGTTCTTAGAACACAGCTTAGAACTGGAATGTTCTTAGAACACAGCTTAGAACTGGAGAGTTCTTAGAACACAGCTTAGAACTGGAGAGTTCTTAGAACACAGTTTAGAACTGGAGAGTTCTTAGAACACAGTTTAGAACTGGAATGTTCTTAGAACACAGCTAAGAACTGGAATGTTCTTAGAACACAGCTTAGAACTGGAATGTTCTTAGAACACAGCTTAGAACTGGAATGTTCTTAGAACACAGCTTAGAACTGGAATGTTCTTAGAACACAGCTTAGAACTGGAGAGTTCTTAGAACACAGTTTAGAACTGGAGAGTTCTTAGAACACAGTTTAGAACTGGAATGTTCTTAGAACACAGCTTAGAACTGGAATGTTCTTAGAACACAGCTTAGAACTGGAGAGATCTTAGAACACAGCTTAGAACTGGAATGTTCTTAGAACACAGCTAAGAACTGGAATGTTCTTAGAACACAGCTTAGAACTGGAATGTTCTTAGAACACAGCTAAGAACTGGAATGTTCTTAGAACACAGCAGTTCTTAGAACTGGAATGTTCTTAGAACACAGTTTAGAACTGGAATGTTCTTAGAACACAGCTTAGAACTGGAATGTTCTTAGAACACAGCTTAGAACTGGAATGTTCTTAGAACACAGCTTAGAACTGGAATGTTCTTAGAACACAGCTTAGAACTGGAATTCTTAGTTCTTAGAACACAGCTTAGAACTGGAATGTTCTTAGAACACAGTTTAGAACTGGAATGTTCTTAGAACACAGCTTAGAACTGGAATGTTCTTAGAACACAGCTTAGAACTGGAATGTTCTTAGAACACAGCTTAGAACTGGAATGTTCTTAGAACACAGCTTAGAACTGGAATTCTTCTTAGAACACAGCTTAGAACTGGAATGTTCTTAGAACACAGAACACAGCTTAGAACTTTAGAACTGGAATGTTCTTAGAACACAGCTTAGAACTGGAATGTTCTTAGAACACAGCTTAGTTCTTAGAACACAGCTTAGAACTGGAATGTTCTTAGAACACAGCTTAGAACTGGAATGTTCTTAGAACACAGCTTAGAACTGGAATGTTCTTAGAACACAGCTTAGAACTGGAATGTTCTTAGAACACAGCTTAGAACTGGAATGTTCTTAGAACACAGCTTAGAACTGGAATGTTCTTAGAACACAGCTTAGAACTGGAATGTTCTTAGAACACAGCTTAGAACTGGAATGTTCTTAGAACACAGCTTAGAACTGGAATGTTCTTAGAACACAGTTTATGTTTCTTAGAACACAGCTTAGAACTGGAATGTTCTTAGAACACAGCTTAGAACTGGAATGTTCTTAGAACACAGCTTAGAACTGGAACTGGAATGTTCTTAGAACACAGCTTAGAACTGGAATGTTCTTAGAACACAGCTTAGAACTGGAATGTTCTTAGAACACAGTTTAGAACTGGAATGTTCTTAGAACTTAGACAGCTTTAGAACTGGAATGTTCTTAGAACACAGCTTAGAACTGGAATGTTCTTAGAACACAGTTTAGAACTGGAATGTTCTTAGAACACAACTTAGAACACAGTTTAGAACTGGAATGTTCTTAGAACACAGCTTAGAACTGGAATGTTCTTAGAACACAGCTTAGAACTGGAATGTTCTTAGAACACAGCTTAGAACTGGAATGTTACTTAGAACACAGCTTAGAACTGGAATGTTCTTAGAACACAGCTTAGAACTGGAATGTTCTTAGAACACAGTTTAGAACTGGAGAGTTCTTAGAACACAGTTTAGAACTGGAATGTTCTTAGAACACAGCTTAGAACTGGAATGTTCTTAGAACACAGCTTAGAACTGGAATGTTCTTAGAACACAGCTTAGAACTGGAATGTTCTTAGAACACAGCTTAGAACTGGAATGTTCTTAGAACACAGTTTAGAACTGGAATGTTCTTAGAACACAGTTTAGAACTGGAATGTTCTTAGAACACAGTTTAGAACTGGAATGTTCTTAGACGCCTTGAATACTAAATACACATTTATGAAATGTAAGGCTTGGAGCCTGTTTTTTTGTTTTTAAACCTGTATTTAACCTTTATTTAACCAGGCAAGTCAGTTAAGAACAAATTCTTATTTTCAATGACAGCCTAGGAACAGTGGGTTAACTGCCTTGTTCAGGGGCAGAACGACAGATTTTGTACCTTGTCAGCTCGGGGATTTGAACTTGCAGCCTTTCGGTTACTAGTCCAACGCTCTAACCACTAGGCTACGTACTATACTAAGATGCTGATATTATCTACTGCAGAAGGGCATTCTTTCACTACATTTCGTTTTTTACTGAATGGACTCTGGCATACCTTTAACATTCGTATCAGTGTATCTCTACTGTCTGGGTCCGTTTTTTACTGAATGGACTCTGGCATACCTTTTCCTTTAACCATTCGTATCAGTGTATCTCTACTGTCTGGGTCCGTTTTTTACTGAATGGACTCTGGCATACCTTTAACATTCGTATCAATGTATCTCTACTGTCTGGGTCCGTTTTTACTGAATGGACTCTGGCATACCTTTAACATTCGAGCTAGCAGTGTATCTCTATTGTCTGGGTCCGTTTTTACTGAATGGACTCTGGCATACCTTTAACATTAGTATCAGTGTGTCTCTACTGTCTGGGTCCGTTTTTACTGAATGGACTCTGGCATACCTTTTCCTTTAACCATTCGTATCAGTGTATCTCTACTGTCTGGGTCCGTTTTTACTGAATGGACTCTGGCATACCTTTAACATTAGTATCAGTGTGTCTCTACTGTCTGGGTCCGTTTTTACTGAATGGACTCTGGCATACCTTTTCCTTTAACCATTCGTATCAGTGTATCTCTACTGTCTGGGTCCGTTTTTTACTGAATGGACTCTGGCATACCTTTTCCTTTAACCATTCGTATCAGTGTATCTCTACTGTCTGGGTCCGTTTTTTACTGAATGGACTCTGGCATACCTTTAACATTCGTATCAATGTATCTCTACTGTCTGGGTCTGTTTTTTACTGAATGGACTCTGGCATACCTTTAACATTCGTATCAATGTATCTCTACTGTCTGGGTCTGTTTTTTACTGAATGGACTCTGGCATACCTTTAACATTAGTATCAGTGTATCTCTACTGTCTGGGTCCGTTTTTTACTGAATGGACTCTGGCATACCTTTAACATTAGTATCAGTGTATCTCTACTGTCTGGGTCCGTTTTTTACTGAATGGACTCTGGCATACCTTTAACATTCGTAGCAGTGTATCTCTATTGTCTGGGTCCGTTTTTTACTGAATGGACTCTGGCATACCTTTAACATTAGTATCAGTGTATCTCTACTGTCTGGGTCTGTTTTTTACTGAATGGACTCTGGCATACCTTTAACATTAGCATCAGTGTATCTCTACTGTCTGGGTCTGTTTTTTTACTGAATGGACTCTGGCATACCTTTAACATTAGCATCAGTGTATCTCTACTGTCTTGGGTCTGTTTTTACTGAATGGACTCTGGCATACCTTTAACATTAGCATCAGTGTATCTCTACTGTCTGGGTCTGTTTTTACTGAATGGACTCTGGCATACCTTTAACATTAGCATCAGTGTATCTCTACTGTCTGGGTCCGTTTTTTACTGAATGGACTCTGGCATACCTTGCTTTAACATTAGCATCAGTGTATCTCTACTGTCTGGGTCTGTTTTTTACTGAATGGACTCTGGCATACCTTTAACATTAGCATCAGTGTATCTCTACTGTCTGGGTCCGTTTTTTACTGAATGGACTCTGGCATACCTTTTCCTTTAACCATTCGTATCAGTGTATCTCTACTGTCTGGGTCCGTTTTTTACTGAATGGACTCTGGCATACCTTTAACATTCGTATCAATGTATCTCTACTGTCTGGGTCTGTTTTTTACTGAATGGACTCTGGCATACCTTTAACATTCGTATCAATGTATCTCTACTGTCTGGGTCTGTTTTTTACTGAATGGACTCTGGCATACCTTTAACATTAGTATCAGTGTATCTCTACTGTCTGGGTCCGTTTTTACTGAATGGACTCTGGCATACCTTTTCCTTTAACATTAGTATCAGTGTATGTCTACTGTCTGGGTCCGTTTTTACTGAATGGACTCTGGCATACCTTTAACATTAGTATCAGTGTATCTCTACTGTTTGGGTCCGTTTTTACTGAATGGACTCTGGCATACCTTTAACATTAGTATCAGTGTATCTCTACTGTCTGGGTCCATTTTTTACTGAATGGACTCTGGCATACCTTTAACATTAGTATCAATGTATCTCTACTGTTTGGGTCCGTTTTTTACTGAATGGACTCTGGCATACCTTTAACATTAGTATCAGTGTATCTCTACTGTCTGGGTCCGTTTTTTACTGAATGGACTCTGGCATACCTTTAACATTAGTATCAGTGTATCTCTACTGTCTGGGTCCGTTTTTACTGAATGGACTCTGGCATACCTTTAACATTAGTATCAGTGTATCTCTACTGTCTGGGTCCGTTTTTTACTGAATGGACTCTGGCATACCTTTAACATTAGTATCAGTGTATCTCTACTGTCTGGGTCCGTTTTTTACTGAATGGACTCTGGCATACCTTTAACATTCGTAGCAGTGTATCTCTATTGTCTGGGTCCGTCATTCGGAACTCACTCTCACCTCAAACCTGTTCCACATTCCTCAGCGTTGCCACCACACGATTCATGACTGTTACTTTGTGGAGGTCACAGTTTTAACACTGTACGGAGATAACGAGCTTACCAAGTAGAAAACCCCTTTATTAGGTCCAGAGGTGTATTCCACACCGAGTCTTTTATTAGGTCGGGAGTTAACTGCAGAAGGGCTGCAGTAGATAATATCAGCAGCGTAGTATAGTACGCACAATGAAATGTCTATTAGATAAGTGAGAACTGACTGTAAACAGGCTCCAAGCCTTACATTTCATAAATGTGTATTTAGTATTCAAGGCGTTGCTCACCTCCAGTGCTAGCTTATACCATATTATTGTGAGAGAAAAAATAACATATTTATGATCGCTCTTCCAAGAGTAATTGAGATTATATTCCTGTATAATACCATTTTATTGCAGTTTTACCAAATGGAAGAAATGCAACTCATATCTTTCTCCCTCCAACTGGATTCTACCTTCCACTATACCTTCCGGATACTAGTACTGCGTCCAAAATCACACACTATTCTATATGTAGGGCCCATAGGGATCTGGTCAAAAGTAGTACACTATATATGGAGTAGAGTGTTGTTTGGGACACACTCTCTCAGATCTTGGACAGGGCTTTGCTCTGGCAACGAAGCTGTGGAGTAGCTGCTGTTGTTAAAGTACGTCTCCTCTCCAGATAGGGATGTGGAGGAGGATCATAGGGAAGCATGATGTTGTGGCAGATCAATAGAACTCTTAGCTGTTTTCTAAGAACTCTCAGTTCTAAACTGTGTTCTAAGAACATTCCAGTTCTAAACTGTTTTCTAAGAACATTCCAGTTCTAAACTGTGTTCTAAGAACTCTCCAGTTCTAAACTGTGTTCTAAGAACATTCCAGTTCTAAACTGTGTTCTAAGAACTCTCCAGTTCTAATCTGTATTGTAAGAACATTCCAGTTCTAAGCTGTGTTCTAAGAACATTCCAGTTCTAAACTGTGTTCTAAGAACTCTCCAGTTCTAATCTGTGTTTTAAGAACATTCCAGTTCTAAGATGTGTTCTTAGAACTCTCCAGTTCTAATCTGTATTGTAAGAACATTCCAGGTCTTAGCTGTGTTCTAAGAACTCTCCAGTTCTAAACTGTTTTCTAAGAACATTCCAGTTCTAAACTGTGTTCTAAGAACTCTCCAGTTCTAATCTGTATTGTAAGAACATTCCAGTTCTAAGCTGTGTTCTAAGAACTCTCCAGTTCTAATCTGTATTATAAGAACATTCCAGTTCTAAACTGTGTTCTAAGAACATTCCAGTTCTAAACTGTGTTCGAAGAACTCTCCAGTTCTAATCTGTATTGTAAGACCATTCCAGGTCTAAACTGTGTTCTAAGAACTCTCCAGTTCTAATATGTGTTCTAAGAACATTCCAGTTCTAAGCTGTGTTCTAAGAACTCTCCAGTTCTAATCTGTATTGTAAGAACATTCCAGTTCTAAACTGTGTTCTAAGAACATTCCAGTTCTAAACTGTGTTCTAAGAACTCTCCAGTTCTAATATGTGTTCTAAGAACATTCCAGTTCTAAGCTGTGTTCTTAGAACTCTCCAGTGCTAATCTGTATTGTAAGAACATTCCAGGTCTTAGCTGTGTTCTAAGAACTCTCTCGTTCTAAACTGTGTTCTAAGAACATTCCAGTTCTAAGCTGTGTTCTAAGAACATTCCAGTTCTAGACTGTGTTTTAAGAGTTTTCCAGTTCTAAGCTGTTTTCTAAGAACATTCTAGTTCTAAACTGTGTTTTAAGAAAATTCCAATTATATGGTGTGTTCTAAGAGCATTCCAGTTGTATCTTTTTAGCAAAAACATAAAATGCTACACAACATGAATGATAATGGGCTGGTTTTACTTTGTGGACAATGTGCGTGTAGCCCGTTTTTACATTTTTGTAAAGGGATTATCAGTTTATGCCTGAAATTCACCCTTCAATGTACAATGCTGTGCACAATGGCAGCATCTTTGTGTAGGATGCTGTGCATTACAAAATCAAATCAATCCAGTTCAAGAAATAGAGGTATGGAAATATTTCTCAATGAACTCACTTAAAAAATAAAAGGTCACACAATAAATGACATAACAATAATGAGGCTATATTTTTTTATTTTATTTAAACTTTAATTAACTAGGCAAGTCAGTTTAAGAACAAATTATTATTTACAATGATGGCCTACCAAAAGGCAAAAGGCATCCTGCTGGGATGGGGACCTGAAATGTAAAAAAATATTGTAAAAAATAAATACAATATATATAGATGACAATACACACATCACAACAAGAGAGACACAACACTACATAAAGAGAGACCTAAGACAACAACATAACAGCACAGCATGGCAGCACGCTGTAGCAGTACCGAGTCAATGTGTGGGGGTTAGTCGGGGTAGTTTGTGCATGCAGGTAGAGGTACAGGTTAGTCGGGGTAGTTTGTACATGCAGGTAGAGGTACAGGATAGTCGGGGTAGTTTGTACATGCAGGTAGAGGTACAGGTTAGTCGGGGTAGTTTGTACATGCAGGTAGAGGTACAGGATAGTCTGGGTAGTTTGTACATGCAGGTAGAGGTACAGGATAGTCTGGGTAGTTTGTACATGCAGGTAGAGGTACAGGATAGTCTGGGTAGTTTGTACATGCAGGTAGAGGTACAGGATAGTCGGGGTAGTTTGTACATGCAGGTAGAGGTACAGGATAGTCGGGGTAGTTTGTACATGCAGGTAGAGGTACAGGATAGTCTGGGTAGTTTGTACATGCAGGTAGAGGTACAGGATAGTCTGGGTAGTTTGTACATGCAGGTAGTTTGCACATGCAGGTAGAGGTACAGGGACTATACATAGAAAAGAAACAGCGAGGGGTCAATGTGAATAGTCCGGGTGGCCATTTGATGAATTGTTCAGTCTTATGGCTTGGGGGGTAGAAGCTGTTAAGAAGCCTTTTTGGACCTTGGCTTGGCGCTCCGGTACCGCTTGCCGTGCGGTAGCAGAGAGAACAGTCTACAGTCTATGGTGTTGTCGTGCTCCTCTTCACGACTGTCTTGGTGTGTTTGGACCTTGATAGTTTGTTGGTGATGTGGACACCAAGGAACTTGAAACTCTCGACACGCTCCACTACAGCCCCGTCGATGTTAATTGGGGGGCCTGTTCGCTCAGGGATGTTTGAAACTGTACAGTACAGAATCATTAGACTATGACAAACGTCAGAGACGACGGGCGTCTTCATGTAGTTTATTCCATTAACTACAGCTACTGTCAGCTAGTGTAATGCGTTTGAATGGTGGGTCATTTGTCAAATACCCTGATGCCTTACAGTCGTTGAACTATGATTGGATGTCTTTAAAAAAAAAAACGATATACAGTATAATGAATGGATGCAAACCGCTCAGATCTGCATATATAGTCACACGGGGGGATGCCATTGTGCATGAAAATGTATAAAATAGGTCAATTACAAATTAGTCTTGACGACAGTTTGACTGGATGAAAATGTGTTTTATTGATTTATTGATTCACCTTTATTTAACCAGGTAGGCTAGTTGAGAACACCTTTATTTAACCAGGTAGGCTAGTTGAGAACACCTTTATTTAACCAGGTAGGCTAGTTGAGAACACCTTTATTTAACCAGGTAGGCTAGTTGAGAACACCTTTATTTAACCAGGTAGGCTAGTTGAGAACACCTTTATTTAACCAGGTAGGCCAGTTGAGAACACCTTTATTTCATCATTGTCCAAACACTACACAAGACCAATGTTGCAGACTGAAGAAACTCATTTATTTCTCAACACGCCCAAAATGTTGACATGGAGATTCATAATACTGTAACCAAATGTCACTTTACATATTGGTTTTAAAAATAAATAAATAACTAGACATTGTCTCTCTTCGCCGGAGCTGGATCTGGCCAGAGAATTTCAACAACATCGCAGGCAATGTTGTCATTAGCAAGACACCTTGGAAAGAAACGTCTTGAATGACGAATCCATCCTTGCATTGCTGCTACCTCCATCTGGTCACAGGCCTCCTCCATGGCTTGGATGAGGGGTACCTCAGCCTGGAGACGGAGATCATATACCTTCCACCGCCATGCCGAGAAAACCTCTTCTATAGGGTTGAGGAATGGAGAGTATGGTGGAAGATATAGGACGGTGAAATGTGGATGTTTCTGAAACCAGTTCTGAACCAGAGCAGAGCGGTGGAAAGACACATTGTCCCAGACAACAATGTTTTGCATATGATCGATTTGATTTGCTGCTGTTATGTTGTGCAATTGGTCCAAGAATGTAAGTATGAGTGCTGTGTTGTAAGGGCCCATATGGGCATGGCGGTGGAGGACCCCATTCTGTGTAATGGCTGCACAGAGTGTTATATTACCCCCACGTTGCCCTGGGACATTGACGATAGCCCTGTGGCCAATGATGCTTCTTCCCCTCCTTCGTGTTCTCGTCAGGTTGAACCCAGCCTCATCTACGTAAATGAACTCATGCTGGATCTCCTCTCCATCCATTCATAAAACTCTCTGAAAAACAGTGTCAGGCAAAATCAGTGTAGATCTAGTATATATTACAGTACAGTAAAAGATTATGAGACAGTTTGCAAGATCACACTGCTAAAGTGAATACATACCTCTGCATAATCATGCCGCAGTCGTTTCACCCTTTCGGAATTGCGCTCGAAAGGCACTCGATAAATTTGCTTCATTTGAATATGTGTTTTTTTTAGGGTGCGTGCCAGTGTTGATGTTGAGACCTGATGGATGTCGTTGAAAATGGCTATTGGTTATTGACAATGTTAGCTTGGAGCTGCTTGAGTGTTATAGCATTGTTGGCCAAAACCATGTTTACTATCTCCCTCTCTTGCTGTTCTGTGAACATAGGAGGCCTTCCCCCTTGTCGTCCCTGACCCTCAATCCTGTGTAGAGAAAAACTCAGTATAAAATAGTACAGTAATTTCACAGGAAAAGGTAACAGAAGTGCTGATAGTGCATAGAATACAGTACTGTAAGCAGTTACTGAAACCGTGCAGATGTTTTTGATATGATGATATTTTTACAATACCTATTTTCCAGTATAAATGTTCTCATCACACTTGCCACTGTATATCGGCTTAGATTTGGCTGTAGTCGCAGTCCAACCTCCCTCAGCGTCAGGCCGTGGTTGAGAACGTGGTCAACCAATGTTGCGCGGATCTCATTTGTCAGATTTGGTCCTCTTTGAGCACCTTCTTATCTTCCTCTTCCTCCCCTTCCTCCTCCTCCTCCTCCTCGTCTTCCTCGTTCTCTTCCTCAATCTCCTCGTCGTCCTCCTCGTTCTCCTCATTCTCCTCGTCGTCGTCCTCCTCCTTGTCCTCCTCCTCCTCCTCATCTTACTCTCTCTGACTCTTTCCATTGTGTTTGAAGACCGATGAACTCACCTGCTGCTTTTTATAGTGCTTATACACCTGATTGGTGTGTCTACAATTAAGCAAACGAGTGTTTGCACACCTGATGACTGTGTTGAACCAATTGGTTGGTAATTTGACAGTCAGCGCTTTGGTATTGCAAGGACGTGACTTCATGATAGATTTTTGTGTGTAATGTATGTTAAGTGTGTTTAGTGTTTTGCAAATCACTGTGTGTAGAGTTTTGCAACAAGTGTGAGGTTGACAATGTGCTTATAGTTGTGCAAATATGGGCTTATGTTTTTCTTCTTGAGTGTAAGGTTTTGCTAATAGTGTACTACTTTTAATTTTAGTGTGTAAGCAATCCAAAAAACCTGTAAACACTGGAATGGTAGAATGTGCAGGAGATGAATGTGTAAGTAGAGATACTGGGGTGCAAAGGAGCAAGATAAATAAATAAATACAGTATGGGGATAAAGTAGGTAGATAGATTAGCTGTTTACAGATGGGCTATGTACAGGTGCAGTGATCTGTGCGCTGCTCTGACAGCTGGTGCTTAAAGCTAGTGAGGGAGATATGAGTCTCCAGCTTCAGAGATTTTTGCAGTTCGTTCCAGTCATTGGCAGCAGAGAACTGGAAGGAAAGATGACCAAAGGAGGAATTGGCTTTGGGGATGACCAGTGAGATATACCTGCTGGAGCGCGTGTTACGAGTGGGTGCTGCTATGGTGACCAGTGAGCTGAGAAAAGACAGAGCTTTACCTAGCAGAGACTTGTAGATAACCTGTAGCCAGTGGGTTTGGCGACGAGTATGACGCTAGGGCCAACCAATGAGAGCGTACAGGTCGCAATGGTGGGTAGTATATGGGGATTTGGTGACAAAACAGATGGCACTGTGATAGACTGCATCCAGTTTGTTGATTAGAGTGTTGTGTAACGGCGTTCTTTGTTCGTTGAAAGAGAGTCGGACCGAAATGCAGCGTGGTGGTTACTCATGTCTTTAATGAATGAATCGCGGTACATGAAATAACTGATACAAATACAAAACAACAAAACGGAACGTGAAACCTAATTACAGCCTATCTGGTGAACACTACACAGAGACAGGAACAATCACCCACGAAATACAAAGTGAAACCCAGGCTACTTAAATACGGTTCCCCATCAGAGACAATAAGAATCACCTGACTGATTGAGAACCGCCTCAGGCAGTCAAGCCTATACTAGACACACCCCAAATCAACCACAATCCCAATGCCTACAAAAACCCCAATACGACAATACAATAACCCCATGTCACACCCTGGCCTGAACAAATAATTAAAGAAAACACAAAATACTAAGACCAAGGCGTGACAGAACCCCCCCCCCCCTAAGGTGCGGACTCCCGGATGCACCTCAAAACCATAGGGAGGGTCCGGATGGGCGTCTGTCCATGGTGGCGGTTCCGGCTTGGGACGTGGACCCCACTCCATTAATGTCCTAGTTCCTCCCCTTCGCGTCCTGGGATAATCCACCCTCGCCACCGGCCATGGCCTAATAGTCCTCACCCAGAACCCCACTGAACTGAGGAGCAGCTCGTGACTGAGGGGCAGCTCGGGACTGAGGGGCAGCTCGGGACTGAGGGGCAGCTCGGGACTGAGGGGCAGCCCGGAACTGAGGGGCAGCCCAGTACTGAGAGAAAGCCCAGTACTGAGAGAAAGCCCAGTACTGAGATGAAGCTCAGGCAGGTAGTAGGCTCCGGTAGATCCTGGCTGGCTGGCGGATCTGGAAGATTCTGGTTGACTAGCAGATCTGGAAGAGACTGGTTGACTAGCAGATCTGGAAGAGACTGGTGGACTGGCAGATCTGGAAGAGACTGGTGGACTGGCAGATTTACATTTACAGATCTTGAAGATCATGGCTGACTGGCGGATCTAGCTGCTCTATGTAGACTGACAGCTCCTTGCAGACTGACAGCTCTGGCTGCTCCATGCAGGCTGACAGCTCCTTGCAGACTGACAGCTCCTTGCAGACTGACTGCTCCATGCAGGCTGACAGCTCTGACTGCTTCATACAGACTGACAGCTCTGGCTGCTTTATGCAGACTGACAGCTCTGGCTGCTTCATACAGACTGGCAGCTCTGACTGCTCCATGCAGGCTGACAGCACCCTGCAGACTGGCAGCTCCTTGCAGACTGACAGCTCCTTGCAGACTGGCAGCTCTTTGCAGACTGACAGCTCTGGCTGCTTCAAACAGGCAGGAGGCTCCAGCAGCGCTGTAGAGGAGGAAGGCTCTGATAGCGCTGAACAGGCAGGAGACGCCGACTGCACAGGAGAGGCGAGGCGCACTGTAGGCCTGATGCGTGGTGCTGGCACTGGTGATACTGGAGCGAGGACACGCACAGGAAGCCTGGTGCGGGGAGCTGCTATCGGAGGACTGGTGTGTGGAGGTGGCTCTGGATAGACCGGACCGTGCAGGCGCACTGGAGCTCTTGAGCACCGAGCCTGCCCAACCTTACCTGGCTCGATGCCCACTCTAGCCCGGCCAATACGAAGGGCTGGTATGAACCGCACCGGGCTATGCACCCGCACTGGAAACACCGTGCGCTCCATAGCATAACACGGTGCCTGCCCGGTCTCTCTAGCCCCCGGTCAGCACAGGGAGTTTGCGCAGGTCTCCTACCTGGCGTAGCCATGCTCCCTGTAAGCCCCCCAATAATTTTTTTGGGCTGCTTTTCGGGCTTCCATCCGCGTCGCCGTGCTGCCTCCTCATACCAGCGCCTGTCCGCTTTTGTCGCCTTCAGTTCTTCCTTGGGACGGCGATATTCTCCAGGCTGAGCCCAGGGTCCTTTTCCGTCTAATATCTCCTCCCAAGTCCAGAAGTCCTTTGATCGCTGCTCCTCACGATTAACAGGGAGAGTTGGCTCAGGTCTGACTCCTGACTCTGCCACTCTCTCCCTGAGCCCTCCCTCAATAAATGTTTGGGGGTGACTTTCGGGTTTCTTTCTGCGTCGCCGTGTCTTTCTCTTCGACTCCATTCTCCTATAGTCCTCTTCGCACTGCTCCAGTGAATCCCAGGTGGGCTCCGGCACTCTCTCTGGGTCGACCGCCCACCTGTCTATTTGTTCCCACGTCGTATACTCCAAGCTTCGGCTGTCCATAACGTCCTCCCTTCGCAGCTCCTGCTGCCTGTTACCACGCCACTCGGTCCGTGTGTGGTGGGTGATTCTGTAACGGCGTTCTTCGTTTGTTAAAAGAGAGTCGGACCGAAATGCAGCGTGGTGGTTACTCATGTCTTTAATGAATGAATCGCGGTACATGAAATAACTGATACAAATACAAAACAACAAAACAGAACGTGAAACCTAATACAGCCTATCTGGTGAAACTACACAGAGACAGGAACAATCACCCACGAAATACAAAGTGAAACCCAGGCTACCTAAATACGGTTCCCCATCAGAGACAACAAGAATCACCTGACTCTGATTGAGAACCGCCTCAGGCAGCCAAGCCTATACTAGACACACCCCAAATCAACCACAATCCCAATGCCTACAAAAACCCCAATACGACAATACAATAACCCCATGTCACACCCTGGCCTGAACAAATAATTAAAGAAAACACAAAATACTAAGACCAAGGCGTGACAGTTGGAGGCTATTTTATTGATGACATCATCAAAGTCGAGGATCGGTAGGATTGTCAGTTTTACGAGGGTATTTGGCAGCATGAGTGAAGGAGGCTTTGTTGCGAAATAGGAAGCCAATTCTAGATTTAACTTTGGATTGGAGATGTTTGATGTGAGTCTGGAGGAGAGTTTACAGTCTAACCAGACACCTAGGTATTGGTAGTTGTCCACATATTCTAAGTCAGAGCCGTCCAGAGTAGTGATGCTGGACGGGCGAGCAGGTGCAGGCAGGCAGGGATCGGTTGAATAGCATGCATTTAGTTGCTCCTGCGTTTAAGAGCAGTTGGAGGCCACGGAAGGAGAGTTGTATGGCATTGAAGCTCATCTGGAGGTTAGTTAACACAGTGTCCAAAGAGGGGCCAGAAGTATACAGAATGGTGTCGTCTGCGTAGAGGTGTACCAGAGAATCACCAGCAGCAAGAGCAACATCATTGATGTATACAGAGAAGAGAGTCGGCCCGAGGGTTGAACCCTGTGGCACCCCCATAGAGACTGCTAGAGGTCCAGACAACAGGCCCTCGATTTGACACACTGAACTCTATCAGAGAAGTAGTTGGTAAACTAGGCGAGGCAATCAATTGAGAAACCAAGTTTGTCGAGTCTGCCAATAAGATTGTGGTGATTGACAGAGTCAAGTGTGGCTGAGATGTACCCATGACCAGCTCTGAAACCAGATTGCATAGTGGAGAAGGTACGGTGGGTTTCGAAATGGTCGATAATCTGTTTGTTAACTTGGCTTTCGAAGACCTTAGAAAGACAGGGTAGGATAGATATAGGTCTGTAGCAGTTTGGGTCTAGAGTGTCACCCCCTTTGAAGAGGGGGATGACGGCGGCAGCTTTCCAATCTTTGGGAATCTCAGGTGATACGAAAGAGAGGTTGAACAGGCTAGTAATAGGGGTTGCAACAATTTCGGCAGATCATTTTAGAAAGAGAGGGTCCAGATTGTCTAGCCCGGCTGATTGTAGGGGTCCAGATTTTTCAGCTCTTTCAGAACATCAGCTATCTGGATTTGGGTAAAGGAGAAATGGTGGGGGCTTTGGCGGGTTGCTGGGTGCTGGGCAGTTGACCGGGGTAGGGGTAGCCAGGTGGAAAGCATGGCCAGCCGTAGAGAAATGCTTATTGAAATTCTCCATTATAGTGGATTTATCGGTGGTGACAGTGTTTCCTAGCCTCAGAGCAGTGGGCAGCTGGGAGGAGGTGCTCTTATTCTCCGTGGACTTTACAGTGTCCCAGAACCTTTTTGAGTTAGAACTACAGGATGCAAATTTCTGTTTGAAAAAGCTAGCCTTAGCTTTCCTAACTGCCTGTGTATATTTGCTCCTAACTTCCCTGAACAGTTGCATATCACGAGAGCTATTCGATGCTAATGCAGAACGCCACAAGTTGTTTTTGTGCTGGTCAAGGGCAGACAGGCCTGGAGTGAACCAAGGACTATATCTGTTCCTCGTTCTACATTTTTTGAATGGGGCATGCTTATTTAAGATGGTAAGGAAGGCACTTTTAAAGAATAGCCAGGCATCATCTACTGACGGGATCTACAGAGGTCAATGTCATTCCAGGATACCCCGGCCAGGTCAATTAGAAAGGCCTGCTTGCAGAAGTGTTTTAGGGAGCATTTGACAGTATTGAGGGGTGGTCGTTTGGTCGCAGACCCATTACGGATGCAGGCAATGAGGCAGTGATTGCTGAGATCTTGATTGAAAACAGCAGAGGTGTATTTGGAGGGCGAGTTTACGGATTTGGAGTTGTACCTGGTAGCATGTCCCAGTTTAGGTCACCTAGTAGCACGAGCTCAGAAGATAGATGGGGAGCAATCAATTCACATATGGTATTGAGGGCACAGCTGGGGGCAGAGGGAGGTCTATAGCAAGAGGCAACAGTGAGAGACTTGTTTCTGGAAAGGTGAATTTTTAGAAGGTGAAGCTCGAATTGTTTGGTACAGACTTGGATAATAATATTCTCTAGAGACGTTTAAACCAGGTGATGTCATCGCATATGTAGGAGGTGGAACAACATGGTTGGTTTAGGCATATTGAGCAGGGCTAGAGGCTCTACAGTGAAATAAGACAGTAATCACTAACCACAATATGATATTGAGGATAGGGCTGAGAATTTCCAGCGACCTCACATTACGCTATTATCACAATACTTAAGTAACAATATGGTAGGTATTGCGATACGTAGGTGCCAATACAGTAGGTATTGCGATACGTAGGTGCCAATACGATGTGTATCACGATACTTAGGTGCCAATACAGTAGGTATTGCGATACTTGGGTGGCAATACGATGTGTATCACGATACTTAGGTGCCAATACAGTAGGTATTGCGATTTGATCTGCACACTATATTGAGATTTGATACTGTGATTTTATTGCGATCTCATATTCCAAACACATTGCTCATTATATGTCTGCTGCATTGGGACAAGCATGAGAACATGAGTTTGAATCAGTCAGGGAAATAAAAGGGCTGAAAACATGTTGGCTCACCATTTAAAATTAAGATTGAAGCCAAGCTATAGGAAGAGAATACTGAAGATGGAAGCCAAGCTATAGGAAGAGAATACTGAAGATTGAAGCCAAGCTATAGGAAGAGAATACTGAAGATTGAAGCCAAGCTATAGGAAGAGAATACTGAAGATGGAAGCCAAGCTATAGGAAGAGAATGTACGTTTTGGTACAGGTAGAGAAAATTAGCCCTCGCTAACATTAAACCAAGAGCTCACAGGTTTGACCAATTTGACTTCAGAAAATACAGTCAGGCACTGGGCTTGAACAAGCAACCCTTGGAGCCAGAGCTTGCGGCTGGCGTCCATCCGCCATCCTTATCCACAACGTCCTACCAAAACCCGAGCCTACTTGATGGTAATAGGTCTCACTGTTGCCAATAGCAACAGGTTTTAAAGGCATCTCCTTACACTTCAAAGTGAATCTTGAGGTGAACGTTAACTAGGGGGCTCCCAAGTGGTGCAGCAGTCTAAGGCATTGCATCGCAGTGCTAGTGGCATCACTACAGACCCTGGTTTGATTCCAGGCTGTTACGCACGCCTCTATGAAGAGGGAACGCAACACCCTGCTACAACTAAACTCTCCGTGAAGTGAAAAAGGACTTTATTCCTTTACACGGTAATATGGGGAAAAGGGGCTGGACGGAACCAAAGCAAAGACAGTAAATCTCAAAGCCCCCCCCTGTCACGCCTTGGTCTTAGTATTTTGTGTTTTCTTTAATTATTTGTTCAGGCCAGGGTGTGACATGGGGTTATTGTATTGTCGTATTGGGGTTTTTGTAGGCATTGGGATTGTGGTTGATTAGGGGTGTGTCTAGTATAGGCTTGGCTGCCTGAGGCGGTTCTCGATCAGAGTCAGGTGATTCTCGTTGTCTCTGATGGGGAACCGTATTTAGGTAGCCTGGGTTTCACTTTGTATTTCGTGGGTGATTCTTCCTGTCTCTGTGTAGTTTCACCAGATAGGCTGTAATTAGGTTCCACGTTCCGTTTGTTGTTTTGCATTTGTAATAGTTATTTCATGTATCGCTCTTCATTTATTAAAGACATGAGTAACCACCACGCTGCATTTCGGTCCGACTCTCTTTCTACAAACGAAGAACGCCGTTACACCCCCTCTCCTATCTTACCTGCCTACCCACTACTTACCTAATTTAGCACCACCTGGTGCCCTAACCAAAATACAGGGGGTGGTCCGCCCAGGTCTTACCTAGTGTGCCTAGACAGTGAATATGCTACGGGTATATGTATGCCCGCGGGCCTCTTGCCTAAGCACTCCCTAGGTGCCTTCCCCTTCCCCCCCTGGGAACAAATGAAACAGAATATTAAACAAACTAAGAAACAAAGGACATCAAATAAGCTCCATCTGAGCAACAAACTCACAAAACATACCAACTCTCAGCAATGAACTCTCAGCAATGAACTCCCAGCAATGAACTCCCAGCAATGAACTCCCAGCAATGAACTCCCAGCAATGAACTCCCAGCAATGAACTCCCAGCAATGAACTCCCAGCAATGAACTCCCAGCAATGAACTCCCAGCAATGAACTCCCAGCAATGAACTCCCAGCAATGAACTCCCAGCAATGACCTCCCAGCAAATCTCTCTAGCAAATCTACCTCCTCCTGAACAGAACACTGGCATTTATATAGCTTCAGAATGAATGGGTAATTGGAGACAGCTGCGTCTTGACGAGGGGGCGGGGTCAGCTCTCCAATTAGCCATGGAGTCGACCAATCAGCTGCTTGAGGGATTTCAGGAAGCCATTTCCTGAAATAAACACATGCAAATACACAAACTACAACACATAAACTGGGGAACGTAACACAGGCTCTATCATAACCGGCCGTCATTGGGAGTCCCATAGGGCGCACCATTGGCCCAGCGTCGTCCGGGTTTGGCCGGGGTAGGCCGTCATTGGGAGTCCCATAGGGGGCACCATTGGCCCAGCGTCGTCCGGGTTTGGCCGGGGTAGGCCGTCATTGGGAGTCCCATAGGGGGCACCATTGGCCCAGCGTCGTCCGGGTTTGGCCGGGGTAGGCCGTCATTGTAAATAAGAATGTGTTTTTATCTGGCTTACCGAGTTAAATGAAGGCAATTGATACTTAGTTCACTGTCAACTAATAATAATAAGGCCTAGTGGTATAGCACTCTGGTATGACTGTGTAAAACATGGCATGTGCAGAATGACAGGGCAAAAGATTGGCTTGTCATGCTGACTGACGCTTCCCATTTCTATGTGTAGTTCACTGTAAACGACCACCTGAAAACTCCCTGTTTGTGTCTCAAACGGCACCCTATTCCCATTTGTAGTGCACTACTTTAGACCAGGGCCTATAGGCTTCTGGTCAAAAGTAGCGCACCGTATATGGAATAGGGTGCCGTTTGGTACACAGACCAAGTCTCCCCTTTTCTACACAGCACGGCAGTAGAAGAAGAGAGAAAACGAACACACACTAGTTTGGGAAAATTACACACAGTTAGTTTGTTTGCTTTCCTTTCCCTCCACTTTCCCGCTCTCCTCCTCACGTAAATTGGCAACAAACAAAAAAAACACGGCATAGAAAGAAACAAGAGCTGAATTCGCAAGTAACTGTTTAAGCCCATTATAAACAATAGCATAGTATCTCCTTGGTACGGCACGCACAATGTTCTTCCCCCCCCTACGCTCTGTTATGATTATATAAAAACAGAAGCAAACGCAATTTGCTGCAGAAAACACAGAGAAGAAAATAAAACCAAAGTTGAATATGGAATAACATCGCTTTTATATTTCAGTTCTGTAATTGTGATATGTGGTTGTCTCAACGAGCTATCTGAAGATGAATGGACTAACTGCACGTTGCTCTGGATAAGAGCATCTGCTAAAATGACTCAAAAGTGGCTGCAAAAAAATGTAATAGCAGTTGTTTTCTATGCTGCTTGGTTGGTGTTTCCGGTATTGCTTTTACTTGGACTAGACCCAATGATTGTGTCTACGGCCCCAAATTGCACCATATTCCATTAGGGCCTCGTTAATTAGTAGTGCACTAACTAGGGAATAGAGTGTAATTTGGGCGGCAGTCATGTCTAGATGACTTGCACCTCAGCAGCACTATAAGCCTCTATCAGGTCAGTCGTCAGAAGGGCAACACTGCCCTCTCTGGAAGTTACATCACATATACCTACTGCTCATCCATGAAACACAGACTCAATCTGACTCAATATACCTGCTGCTATGCTAACCTTCTGCCTCAATCTGACTCAATATACCTGCTGCTATGCTAACCTTCTGCCTCAATCTGACTCAATATACCTGCTGCTATGCTAACCTTCTGCCTCAATCTGACTCAATATACCTGCTGCTATGCTAACCTTCTGCCTCAATCTGCCTCAATATACCTGCTGCTATGCTAACCTTCTGCCTTAATGTGACTCAATATACCTGCTGCTACGCTAACCTTCTGCCTCAATAAACCTGCTGCTACACTAACCTGACTCAATCTGACTCAATAAACCTGCTGCTACGCTAACCTTCTGACTCAATCTGACTCAATAAACCTGCTGCAATGCTAACCTGACTCAATATGACTCAATATACCTGCTGCTACGCTAACCATCGGACTCAATCTGACTCAATAAACCTGCTGCAACGCTAACCTGACTCAATCTGACTCAATAAACCTGCTGCTACGCTAACCTTCTGACTCAATATGACTCAATAAAGTTGCTGCTCATCCATGAAATACTGACTCAGTCAGACTCAATATACACAACACTTATTTTATCTTTTGATTCAATCTGACTAAAATGCTCCTCTTTTCTTTTTGACTCAATCTGACTAAATATGCCCAATGCTCCTTAAACCTTTTGACTCAATTTGACTCAGCATACCATATTTCCTCTAATCTTTGACCCAATCTGACTCAACATACCATGTCCTCTAATCTTTTGACTCAATCTGACACACCATACCATATTTCCTCTAATCTTTGACCCAATCTGACTCAATGTACCCAATGATCGTCTAACTTTTCCAGTTTGTTAAATTATTATTCTAAAATGGATTAAATAGTTATTACTCCATAATAATAAAGCAAAAACAGGTTTGTACATTTTATTTGCTAATTTATTCCAAACACAACACGGAAATATCACATTTACATAATTATTCATAAACTTTTACTCAGTACTTTGTTGAAGCACCTTTGGCAGTGATTACAGCCTTGAGTCTTCTTGGGTATGATGCTACAAGCTTGGCAAACCTGTATTTGAGGAGTTTGTCCCATTCACGGACATTCAGAGACTTGTCCCGAAGCTACCCATGTGTTGTCTTGTCTGTGTGCTTAGGGGTCGTTGTCCTGTTGGAAGGTGAACCTTCGCCCCAGTCTGAGGTCCTGAGCACTTTGGAGCAGGTTTTTATCAAGGATCTGTCTGTACATTGCTCTGTTCATCTTTCCCTCGATCCTGACTATTCTCCCAGTCCCTGCCGCTGAAAAACATCCCCACAGCATGATGCTGCCACCACCATGCTTCACCGTAGGGATGGTGCCAGGATTCCTCCAGACGTGATGCTTGGCATTCAGGCCAAAGAGTTTAATCTTAGTTTCATCAAACCAGAGAATCTTGTTTCTCACTGTCTGAGAGTCTTTAGGTGCCTTTTGGCAAATTCCAAGTGGGCTGTCTTTTACTGAGGAGTGGCTTGCGTCTGGCCAATCAAACCAAATTAAATGTTATTGGTCACATTCACATGGTTAGCAGATATTAATGTGAGTGTAGCGAAATGCTTGTGCTTCTAGTTCCGACCGTGCAGTAATATATGTCAAGTAATCTAACAATTTCACAACAACTACCTTATACACACAGGTGTAAAGGAATGAATAAGAATATGTACATATAAATATATGGATGAGCGATGGCTGAACGTCCTAGGCAAGATGCAGTAGATGGTACAGAGTACAGTATATACATATGAGATGAGTAATGTAGGGTATGTAAACAAGATGCAGTAGATGGTACAGAGTACAGTATATACACATGAGATGAGTAATGTAGGGTATGGAAACATTATATATTTAAAGTGACTAGTGATGCATTTATTACTTCCAATTTCTTGTTATTAAAGTGGCATAAAGGCATGATTGGTGGTGCTGCAGAGATGGTTGTACTTCTGGAAGGTTCTCCCAACTCCACTTAGGAACTCTGGAGCTTTATCAGAGTGACCATCGGGTTCTTGGTCACCTCTCTGACCAAGGCCATTTTCTAAGAAGAGTATTTGTTGTTAGAAACTTCTTCCATTTAAGAATGATGGAGGCCACTGTGTTCTTGGGGACCTTCAATGCTGCAGAAATGTTTTGATTCCCTTCCCCAGATCTGTGCCTCGACACAATCCTGTCTCGGAGCTCTACGGACAATTCCTTTCACCTCATGCCTTGGTTTTAGATCTGACATGCACTGTTAACTGTGGCACCTTATATAGACAGATGAGTGCCTTTCCAAATCATGTCCAATCATATTGAATTTACCACAGGTGGACTCTAATCATGTTGTAGAAACATCTCAGGGATGATCAATGGAAACAGGATGCACCTGAGCTAACCTTTGAGTCTCAGAGCAAAGGGTCTGAATACTTATGAAAATAAGGTATTTCTGTTTTTTATGTTTCTTAAATTGGGCAAAAATTATATTGTGTGTAGAATAATTCAGATTATTATTATTTTAAATACATTTTAGAATAAGAATAAAACGTAACAAAATGTGGAAAAAGTCAAGGGGTGTGAATACTTTCTAAATACCCTGTCCAATGTTCCTCTAATCCACTGACTCAATCTGACTCAATATACCAAATGATCCTCGAATCTACTGACTCAATCTTACTCAATATACCCAAAGATCTTCTAATCTACTGACTCAATCTGAATCAATATACCCAATGATCCTCTAATCTACTGACTCAACATACCCAATGATCCTCTAATCTACTGACTCAATCTTACTCAATATACCCAATGATCCTCTAATCTACTGACTCAATCTGAATCAATATACCCAATGATCCTCTAATCTACTGACTCAACATACCCAAAGATCCTCTAATCTACTGACTCAATCTGAATCAATATACCCAATGATCCTCTAATCTACTGACTCAACATACCCAATGATCATCGAATCTACTGACTCAATCTGACTCAATATACCCAATGGTCCTCTAATCTACTGACTCAATATACCCAATGATCCTCTAATCTACTGACTCAATCTGAATCAATATACCCAATGGTCCTCTAATTTACTGACTCAATATACCCAATGCTCCTCTAATCTACTGACTCAATCTCACTCAATATACCCAATGATCCTCTAATCTACTGACTCAATCTGACTCAATATACCCAATGATTCTCTAATCTACTGACTCGATCTGACTCAATATACCCAATGATCCTCTCATCTACTGACTCGATCTGACTCAATATACCCAATGATCCTCTAATCTACTGACTCAATCTGACTCAATATACCCAATGATCCTCTAATCTACTGACTCAATCTGAATCAATATACCCAATGATCCTCTAATCTACTGACTCAATCTGACTCAATATACCCAATGATCCTCGAATTTACTGACTCAATCTGACTCAATATACCCCAAAATCCTCTAATCTACTGACTCAATCTGACTCAATATACCCAATGATCCTCTAATCTATTGACTCAATTTACCCAATGATCCTCTAATCTATTGACTCAATCTGACTCAATATACCCAATGATCCTCTAATCTACTGACACAATATACCCAATGCTCCTCTAATCTACTAGCTCAATTTGACTCAATATACCCAATGATACTCTAATCTACTGACTCAATCTGACTCAATATACCCAATGATACTCTACTCTACTAGCTCAATTTGACTCAATATACCCAATGATCCTCGAATCTACTGACTCAATCTGACTCAATATACCCAATGATACTCTAATCTACTAGCTCAATTTGACTCAATATACCCAATGATCCTCTAATCTACTGACTCAATCTGACTCAATATACCCAATGATCCTCTAATCTACTGACTCAATCTGAATCAATATACCCAATGATCCTCTAATCTACTGACTCAATCTGACTCAATATACCCAATGATCCTCGAATTTACTGACTCAATCTGACTCAATATACCCCAAAATCCTCTAATCTACTGACTCAATCTGACTCAATATACCCAATGATCCTCTAATCTATTGACTCAATTTACCCAATGATCCTCTAATCTATTGACTCAATCTGACTCAATATACCCAATGATCCTCTAATCTACTGACACAATATACCCAATGCTCCTCTAATCTACTAGCTCAATTTGACTCAATATACCCAATGATACTCTAATCTACTGACTCAATCTGACTCAATATACCCAATGATACTCTACTCTACTAGCTCAATTTGACTCAATATACCCAATGATCCTCGAATCTACTGACTCAATCTGACTCAATATACCCAATGATACTCTAATCTACTAGCTCAATTTGACTCAATATACCCAATGATCCTCTAATCTACTGACTCAATCTGACTCAATATACCCAATGATCCTCTAATCTACTGACTCAACCTGACTCAATATACCCAATGATCCTCTAATCTACTGACTCAATCTGACTCAATATACCCAATGATCCTCTAATCTACTGACTCAATCTGACTCAATATACCCAATGATCCTCTAATCTACTGACTCAATATACCCAATGATCCTCGAATCTACTGACTCAATCTGACTCAATATACCACAAAATCCTCTAATCTACTGACTCAATCTGACTCAATATACCCAATGATCCTCTAATCTACTGACTCAATATACCCAATGCTCATCTAATCTACTAACTCAATCTGACTCAATATACCCAATGATCCTCTAATCTACTGACTCAATATACCCAATGCTCATCTAATCTACTAGCTCAATTTGACTCAATATACCCAATGATCCTCTAATCTACTGACTCAATATACCCAATGATACTCTAATCTACTAGCTCAATTTGACTCAATATACCCAATGATCCTCGAATCTACTGACTCAATCTGACTCAATATACCCAATGATCCTCTAATCTACTGACTCAATCTGACTCAATATACCCAATGATCCTCTAATCTTTTACAACATTCATCATCAGATATGGTGAAGAAAGGCTTATCAACGAAGAACCAGAGTTAAGTGTGTGTCTATGTGGGTGTGTCCCAAATGTAGTGCACTACCAGATCTGGTCAAAAGTCGTGACCTATATAGGGAATAGGGCTCTGGTCTATAGTAGTGTACTATATAGGGAATAGGGCGCCATTTGAGACACAATTCTATGCCTGAGAGAAGCTAATGACATGGAGAAGTGTAATGCAATGTGCTGGAACTTTCGGGGGTCATTGACAATGGATCCTTGGTCCCAAACGTCACCCTATTCCATATATAGTGCGCTACTTGTGATCACAGCTCTATGGGTCGTACTTTTGACCACAGCCCCTAAAGATTCCTGGCCTTCTGCCTGACGTCCGGCCCTCCCCAGGTCTCCATAAAGGGATGCCATTAATCCACTAATGAAGATGGGTAAAATCCTCTGTATTCCGGCATCAGGTATGTGACTCCAGTAGTGAACAAATCTGGTAGGGCGGAAACCACAGCTCCTACTTAACTACTATCCCTTCGCTCAGCACTATTAATACGGCTGGAGCCATATAGAGTGCACTTTCTCCCAAACGGCAGTCTATTCCCTACCACGGTGCACTACTCTACTTTATAACGGGGGGGGGGGGTCCATAGGGTATAGGGTACCATTTGGGACGCGCCCGATGCAATTCAAGCACTGACCGTTCAGTTGAAGGTCATTCGGATGACCTTGAACGTTTAATCAGCTACAGTAATTAAGGGAGTCTACATATTAGTGGGAATCATGCTACAATATCAATCTTTCTGCCGTTGAATGGGGTTGTCTTCATGACTACATCCGGAGGACATAATTTAAATTGTAAAAAATATAGATATATATTAAAACGGAATAGGTTTGTATAAATGCTGATTGAGTCTCTCTCCTTGGGAGTATCTCATTTTAATTCAATTAATTTAATTTAAAGATTTAAAAGTCGGAAGAATCGTGAATTATTTTTATTACAAATTGTGTTTTATTAGGGCATCGTTAAAATTACGATATTAACAAAAACGAAGAAGAAATTATTATAGCGTCTCTTCATTAGGATGTTCCATTGTGAAAATGACAGAAATGTCTATGAAATGGGATGTTGCATAGCAGAAACGGAATTGATAAACCTTCTCTAAATCAAGCTCGAAGGACCACGGAGAGGATTTTCTACCAACATGTACTGTATTGGGCCTGTGTGGTCCGGCGGTTTGTTCTGAGGGTTTGCGGCGTAAAGCCGAAGCAGTGTCGGGAATCAGACTCACCGCATTTCTGACTCCCGATCTCTCCTTTCCTGTCTACTCTTCACTGTCCATTGTAATCTGAATAAAAAAATATATATATATTTTTTAACAACTGTATTTCTGTATCTATAATTATTTTCCACGAAAATTATTGACTGAAATAACTGTTATTTTATTATTTTTATCAATATTTATTTTCTAGTCCCCTCTCCAATCAACACAATATCCACTGACTTTTTCAAAGTATACCTTTCTCAGACAAGCTACAAAAAAATTAATAAAAAAAAAACACCGGAATTAAATTCTACCTTTTCATTGTGAGCCTTCCCCTCTCTTTATTTTCCTTATATCCTGGTTTGTAAAATCCAATTTGGGCATTTAATCAGAAAGCGCCATGCCTCCCTAACCTGAGAACCATCAGTAAAGAACAAAAAAGCAATTATCATTAATTCATGCATGCCATCTTATTGGAATCGTCTCTACACTGTTTACATTGGAGGAATAGGAAATGATTTGTTCTCTTAACACCACAGACACTAGGCCGTGGAAATACAAATAGAGAAATGCTCTGATGCGTCCAGATTGTAATGAACTGGCGAGAGCTGAAGATATGGAATTATACAGTAATAAACACATTCTGAATTTATCCACATGGGAATCCAATCATCTCCGCTGGAAATCAATCAGGCCCAGCGAATGGGCATCTCTGATAGGGGAGGGGGGTGGGGCCACAAAAAAAAAAAATCTGAACTCATCATGAGAGGCTGCAGTTGCTCGCATCCATAACCAACTCCTCCCCGTCCCCTCTTGATAGAGTAAATCAATTCATTTAGTGCAATTCTACACACAGAGAATGTTGCCGTTTTAAAGCTAGTTTGCTGCAATTCTACACATGTTGACATGGGAAGGAGAGAAGGTTTTTGGAAATTTTGGGTAACTACAGTAATTATATGCAATTCTATTAATTTGCTACGGGGCGGAGAGGAACATTTTCTGTTTTAAAGCAAATTTCCTGTAGTTAAAAAAAGAAGAAGATATCTAAGCGACACTAACTAAATAAAATGCCCCCCGGCTGATCATTCAACCATGATAACAAGTTTAGCTGGCGGCTAAACTAATTTAGCAATCTAAAACATTTTAGCTGACATGGCTGATTGACTGACATTAACAAGAGAAAAACTGCAGTTGCACAAACACATTTTGAAAATGGTCACCGAGTTTCTTGAAAATGGCCTCCCTAACTAAGGTCCTCCAAAAGAGGGGGACGCAGGCCACCCGTGGGCTGCCAGTTGTCCATCCCTGATCAAGACAATATTCTTAAATAAAGGACATACAAAACAATAATTTTGGTGGGAGAGCTACGGCCTACAGTTCATGGCTCCTTCAACACCTATCATACTACTATGACTGACCCTGTAAAACAACACCTATCATACTACTATGACTGACCCTGTAAAACAACACCTATCGTACTACTATGACTGACCCTGTAAAACAACACCTATCACACTACTATGACTGACCCTGTAAAACAACACCTATCATACTACTATGACTGACCCTGTAAAACAACACCTATCATACTACTGTCTGACCCTGTAAAACAACACCTATCATACTACTATGACTGACCCTGTAAAACAACACCTATCATACTACTATGACTGACCCTGTAAAACAACACCTATCATACTACTGTCTGACCCTGTAAAACAACACCTATCATACTACTATGACTGACCCTGTAAAACAACACCTATCATACTACTGTGACTGACCCTGTAAAACAACACCTATCATACTACTATGACTGACCCTGTAAAACAACACCTATCATACTACTGTCTGACCCTGTAAAACAACACCTATCATACTACTATGACTGACCCTGTAAAACAACACCTATCACACTACTATGACTGACCCTGTAAAACAACACCTATCATACTACTATGACTGACCCTGTAAAACAACACCTATCATACTACTATGACTGACCCTGTAAAACAACACCTATCGTACTACTATGACTGACCCTGTAAAACAACACCTATCACACTACTATGACTGACCCTGTACAACAACACCTATCATACTACTATGACTGACCCTGTAAAACAACACCTATCACACTACTATGACTGACCCTGTAAAACAACACCTATCATACTAGTATGACTGACCCTGTAAAACAACACCTATCATACTACTATGACTGACCCTGTAAAACAACACCTATCATACTACTATGACTGACCCTGTAAAACAACACCTATCACACTACTATGACTGACCCTGTAAAACAACACCTATCACACTACTATGACTGACCCTGTAAAACAACACCTATCATACTACTATGACTGACCCTGTAAAACAACACCTATCATACTACTATGTCTGACCCTGTAAAACAACACCTATCATACTACTATGACTGACCCTGTAAAACAACACCTATCATACTACTATGACTGACCCTGTACAACAACACCTATCATACTACTATGACTGACCCTGTAAAACAACACCTATCATACTACTATGACTGACCCTGTAAAACAACACCTATCATACTACTATGACTGACCCTGTAAAACAACACCTATCATACTACTATGACTGACCCTGTAAAACAACACCTATCATACTACTATGACTGACCCTGTAAAACAACACCTATCATACTACTATGACTGACCCTGTAAAACAACACCTATCATACTACTATGACTGACCCTAAAACAACACCTATCATACTACTATGACTGACCCTGTAAACAACACCTATCATACTACTATGACTGACCCTGTAAAACAACACCTATCACACTACTATGACTGACCCTGTAAAACAACACCTATCACACTACTATGACTGACCCTGTAAAACAACACCTATCATACTACTATGACTGACCCTGTAAAACAACACCTATCACACTACTATGACTGACCCTGTAAAACAACACCTATCATACTACCATGACTGACCCTGTAAAACAACACCTATCATACTACTATGGCTGACCCTGTAAAACAACACCTATCACACTACTATGACTGACCCTGTAAAACAACACCTATCACACTACTGGGACTGACCCTGTAAAACAACACCTATCACACTACTGGGACTGACCCTGTAAAACAACACCTATCATACTACTATGACTAACCCTGTAAAACAACACCTATCATACTACTATGACTGACCCTGTAAACAACACCTATCATACTACTATGACTGACCCTGTAAAACAACACCTATCATACTACTATGACTGACCCTGTAAAACAACACCTATCATACTACTATGACTGACCCTGTAAAACAACACCTATCATACTACTATGACTGACCCTGTAAAACAACACCTATCACACTACTATGACTGACCCTGTAAAACAACACCTATCATACTACTGGGACTGACCCTGTAAAACAACACCTATCATACTACTGGGACTGACCCTGTAAAACAACACCTATCACTACTATGACTGACCCTGTAAAACAACACCTATCATACTACTATGACTGACCCTGTAAAACAACACCTATCATACTACTATGACTGACCCTGTAAACAACACCTATCGTACTACTATGACTGACCCTGTAAAACAACACCTATCACACTACTATGACTGACCCTGTACAACAACACCTATCATACTACTATGACTGACCCTGTAAAACAACACCTATCACACTACTATGACTGACCCTGTAAAACAACACCTATCATACTAGTATGACTGACCCTGTAAAACAACACCTATCATACTACTATGACTGACCCTGTAAAACAACACCTATCATACTACTATGACTGACCCTGTAAAACAACACCTATCACACTACTATGACTGACCCTGTACAACAACACCTATCATACTACTATGTCTGACCCTGTAAAACAACACCTATCACACTACTATGGCCGACCCTGTAAAACAACACCTATCGTACTACTATGACTGACCCTGTAAAACAACACCTATCATACTACTATGACTGACCCTGTAAAACAACACCTATCATACTACTATGACTGACCCTGTACAACAACACCTATCATACTACTATGTCTGACCCTGTAAACAACACCTATCATACTACTATGACTGACCCTGTACAACAACACCTATCATACTACTATGACTGACCCTGTACAACAACACCTATCATACTACTATGACTGACCCTGTAAAACAACACCTATCACACTACTATGACTGACCCTGTAAAACAACACCTATTACACTACTATGACTGACCCTGTAAAACAACACCTATTACACTACTATGACTGACCCTGTAAACAACACCTATCATACTACTATGACTGACCCTGTAAAACAACACCTATCATACTACTATGACTGACCCTGTAAAACAACACCTATCATACTACTATGACTGACCCTGTAAAACAACACCTATCATACTACTATGACTGACCCTGTAAAACAACACCTATCACACTACTATGACTGACCCTGTAAAACAACACCTATCACACTACTATGACTGACCCTGTAAAACAACACCTATCATACTACTATGACTGACCCTGTAAAACAACACCTATCATACTACTATGACTGACCCTGTAAAACAACACCTATCATACTACTATGACTGACCCTGTAAAACAACACCTATCATACTACTATGACTGACCCTGTACAACAACACCTATCATACTACTATGTCTGACCCTGTAAAACAACACCTATCACACTACTATGACTGACCCTGTAAAACAACACCTATCATACTACTATGACTGACCCTGTAAAACAACACCTATCATACTACTATGACTGACCCTGTAAAACAACACCTATCATACTACTATGACTGACCCTGTACAACAACACCTATCATACTACTATGACTGACCCTGTACAACAACACCTATCATACTACTATGACTGACCCTGTACAACAACACCTATCATACTACTATGACTGACCCTGTACAACAACACCTATCATACTACTATGACTGACCCTGTAAAACAACACCTATCATACTACTATGACTGACCCTGTAAAACAACACCTATCACACTACTATGACTGACCCTGTAAAACAACACCTATCACACTACTATGACTGACCCTGTAAAACAACACCTATCATACTACTATGACTGACCCTGTACAACAACACCTATCACACTACTATGACTGACCCTGTACAACAACACCTATCATACTACTATGACTGACCCTGTAGAACAACACCTATCATACTACTATGGCTGACCCTGTAAACAACACCTATCATACTACTATGACTGACCCTGTACAACAACACCTATCATACTACTATGACTGACCCTGTACAACAACACCTATCATACTACTATGACTGACCCTGTAAAACAACACCTATCATACTACTATGACTGACCCTGTAAAACAACACCTATCACACTACTATGACTGACCCTGTAAAACAACACCTATCACACTACTATGACTGACCCTGTAAAACAACACCTATCATACTACTATGACTGACCCTGTAAAACAACACCTATCACACTACTATGACTGACCCTGTAAAACAACACCTATCATACTACTATGACTGACCCTGTAAAACAACACCTATCATACTACTGTCTGACCCTGTAAAACAACACCTATCACACTACTATGACTGACCCTGTAAAACAACACCTATCACACTACTGGGACTGACCCTGTAAAACAACACCTATCACACTACTGGGACTGACCCTGTAAAACAACACCTATCATACTACTATGACTAACCCTGTAAAACAACACCTATCATACTACTATGACTGACCCTGTAAACAACACCTATCATACTACTATGACTGACCCTTATCATACTACTATGACTGACCCTGTAAAACAACACCTATCATACTACTATGACTGACCCTGTAAAACAACACCTATCATACTACTATGACTGACCCTGTAAACAACACCTATCACACTACTATGACTGACCCTGTAAAACAACACCTATCATACTACTATGACTGACCCTGTAAAACAACTGACCCTGTAAAACAACACCTATCATACTACTATGACTGATCCTGTAAAACAACACCTATCACACTACTATGACTGACCCTGTAAAACAACACCTATCACACTACTATGACTGACCCTGTAAAACAACACATTGCACTGCACCTATGTGAGAATAAAACATATATTTTATGTTTATATATTATATATATATATCATGCCCGTTATAATCGCTACCATAAGATCAACTCCAACGGAGTATTAACGTCAATCAACATGCTGATGTACTCGTGCTAAGGCAGTAATATTGATAGGCATTGATAGGCATTATCAGTATTTCCCTCTCCAGAAAAACTTGAAGAAATTGATTTCATAATCCCAGTTGTCTGACAACCTGTACTTTGTTATCTAAGGTTCTGGTATCTGTTGGTTGTCTGAAGAGATTGTTCCAGTATCTGTTGGTTGTCTGAAGAGATTGTTCTGGTATCTGTTGGTTGTCTGAAGAGATTGTTCTGGTATCTGTCGGTTGTCTGAAGAGATTGTTCCAGTATCTGTCGGTTGTCTGAAGAGATTGTTCCAGTATCTGTCGGTTGTCTGAAGAGATTGTTCCAGTATCTGTCGGTTGTCTGAAGAGATTGTTCCAGTATCTGTCGGTTGTCTGAAGAGATTGTTCCAGTATCTGTCGGTTGTCTGAAGAGATTGTTCCAGTATCTGTCGGTTGTCTGAAGAGATTGTTCCAGTATCTGTCGGTTGTCTGAAGAGATTGTTCCAGTATCTGTCGGTTGTCTAAAGAGATTGTTCCAGTATCTGTCAGTTGTCTAAAGAGATTGTTCCAGTATCTGTTGGAAGTCTGAAGAGAACTTCACAGTATCTTTTGAGTTGAATGGCTCTGGTCCAGTCTGAAGGCCAGATATCCAGGCAGGGGGATGATGGACGATAGACGGAGAGGTCTAGTGGACAGAGCAGGACCCTGAACAGCCGGCTGGAGAGGGCAGTGAACCCTCACACCTGAGCACCAACAGCAGTGGAAGGGCGGATAGATAGATAGATGAGGATGTCGGTGGATGGGCCAGTGGAAGAGGCGGAAGAGGGGGCGTGTGGAGGGGGCAGACCCTCACACCTGAGCACCAACAGCAGTGGAGGGGTGTGACCTGGCTACGGCAGACCTTCAGCATGGACGGGGAGACCACATGGCGTCTGCATCATTACGCCGCCTGAGCCCATACCTCCTGCTCCACGGCACTCCATTTGATCGATGGGCTCCACTGGCCAACGCTGCCCGTCTGAGGTAGCCCCTCCCCAGCTCACTCCCCAGACCCCAGACCCATCCACTGTCTCAGTTCTGTATGTCTTGTCTAAAAGTCGGGCGGCTGCTCAGTCTTAATCCTACTCTGTGATTTAAAAGGCACATTAACGGCAGGATTCAATACGGTCGACACAATAAATGACTATTCCACCACGGAATAGTCCTGCCTCCCTGCCTCTACAGGAAGTCGACAGAATTAATAGAACACCAAACACGCATCCCAAATGGCACTCTCTTTCCTTCCTACAAGTGCACTACTTTTTGGTCAAGGCCAATAGGGTGTCATTTGTGATGCACACCAAATCTCTGGAGTTTAAACCGTTCCCTTCTCCCTCACTCACCTCCCTCCCTCCCTCCTGATCAAGGTCATTCATTACATCACAGAAGGCAAGGTCTTAACTAAGCGAGAGAAGCGAGAGAGAGAGAGAGAGAGAGAGAGAGGCAGAGAGACAGAGAGAGAGAGACAGAGAGAGAGACAGCGAGAGAGAGGCAGAGAGACAGAGAGAGAGAGACAGAGAGAGAGAGAGACACAGAGGGAGAGACAGACGGAGAGGAAGACAGAGACAGAGACAGAGACAGAGAGGGAGAGAAAGAGAGAAATAGAGAGAGACAGAGAGAGAGAGAGACAGACAGAGACAGAGAGAGAAGAAACACACAGAGAGGGAGAGACAGACGGAGAGAGAGAGCGAGAGAGAGAGAGAGAGAGAGAGAGAGAGAGAGAGAGAGAGAGAGAGAGAGAGAGAGAGAGAGACAGAGACAGAGACAGAGACAGAGACAGAGAGGGACAGAGAGAGACAGACACACAGAGAGGGAGAGACAGCGAGAGAGAGGCAGAGAGACAGAGAGAGAGAGAGAGAGAGAGAGAGAGGGAGAGGGAGAGAGACAGAGAGAGAGAGAGAGAGAGACAGAGAGAGAGAGAGAGAGAGAGAGAGGGAGAGAGAGACAGAGACAGAGACAGACAGAGAGAGGGAGAGGGACAGAGAGAGACAGACACACAGAAAGGGAGAGACAGACGGAGAGGGAGACAGAGACAGAGACAGAGACAGAGAGACAGAGACAGAGAGAGAGAGGGAGAGAGAGAAAGACACACACAGAGATGGAGAGACGGACGGAGAGACAGAGAGAGACAGAGAGAGAGAGAGACCTACTTTAGTCGTTTAACATAACCTCACCAACGTCCCTGACAAACTTCCTCCTTAAATCCTGTGACATGAGCATAAACATTTTGGCAGAGAATTTATGTCTGGTTTGAATGGGAGTGGATAATGTGTGTTATTTTGTAAAACAGCAGCAAGCAGCTAGTCAGAAGTCTTTTTTAGTTGTTGTGGTTTTCATCTTGTTTAATGCATTGGAGATGGTGTGATAGTGTGAAGTGATGGTAATGTAGTTTGACAGGCACCACCTGTATTTAATTTTTTCCCCTCCCGCTGAAAAACACCATGTGTGTCCCAAATGGCACCCTACTTCCTATGTAAAGCACTTATTTTGACCATGGACCACTGCACTCTGAACTAAAGTCGAGCACTATGTAAGGAATAGGGTGTCGTTTGGGCGGTGGGGTTGATGTGTGTATATTACTTATGATGCAGGCAGCAGAGGGCTTCTTAGCTTTTCTCATTGATCAATACTACGCAATCTGGACAACCAAATAGGATGAATCTCAAATGACACCCTATAATGCTCAGGGCCCCGGTCAAAACTAATGCACTAAATAGGGATTAGGTTGCCATTTTAGGACTCGGTTATGTACCTGAATACTACTTGGCAAGGGAATAGGAACACCGAATAGACAAACATTTCAAAAATAACGTTTGGAAGAGGTTTAAACGATGTTCATGAATATTGATTAATATTGATGCACACTTATGCACACACAAAGTTAGCCAGCTAACTCATAGATCCTACTTTGTAGTATACCCCTTTGACCTGAACTGGAAATGACACGTGAATGCTACTGACATTAGCATTAACTATGATATTCCAATTCACTGATCGTTGGACGTGAATGGGAGGATATTGGAAAATACTAATGACATCATCCCAAACCACTCATCCAAACAGAGGTTAGAGAGGCAATGAACCTGGATCAAACCATTCATCCAATCGGAGGTTAGAGAGGCAATGAACCTGGATCAAACCATTCATCCAATCAGAGGTTAGAGACGCAATGAACCTGGATCAAACCATTCATCCAATCAGAGGTTAGAGAGGCAATGAACCTGGATCAAACCATTCATCCAATCAGAGGTTAGAGACGCAATGAACCTGGATCAAACCATTCATCCAATCAGAGGTTAGAGACGCAATGAACCTGGATCAAACCATTCATCCAATCAGAGGTTAGAGAGGCAATGAACCTGGATCAAGCCATTCATCCAATCAGAGGTTAGAGAGGCAATGAACCTGGATCAAACCATTCATCCAATCAGAGGTTAGAGAGGCAAGGAACCTGGATCAAACCATTCATCCAATCAGAGGTTAGAGAGGCAAGGAACCTGATCAAACCTGACAAGATAGTTTTGAAGCTGTTTTTGTATGTTCAGAGCTACATAAGGACTCTCTACAGTCCAAGTAGGGCAAGGCGATATATCTTATTTTAAGGTATACTGGTATGAATACACAATACTACTCATGGGTGGCACCCCATTCACCCATTCACCCATTCACCCATTCCCCATTCACCCATTCCCCATTCACCCATTCCCTATTCACCCATTCCCCATTCACCCATTCCCCATTCACCCATTCACCCATTCCCCATTCACCCATTCCCCATTCACCCATTCCCCATTCACCCATTCACCCATTCCCCATTCCCCATTCACCCATTCCCCATTCACCCATTCCCCATTCACCCATTCCTCATTCACCCATTCACCCATTCACCCATTCCCCATTCACCCATTCCCCATTCACCCATTCCCCATTCCCCATTCACCCATTCCCCATTCCCCATTCCCCATTCCCCATTCACCCATTCCCCATTCACCCATTCCCCATTCACCCATTCCCCATTCACCCATTCCCCATTCACCCATTCACCCATTCACCTATTCACCCATTTCCCATTCACCCATTCACCCATTCACCCATTCCCCATTCACCCATTCCCCATTCACCCATTCACCCATTCACCCATTCCCCATTCACCCATTCACCCATTCACCTATTCACCCATTCCCCATTCACCCATTCACCCATTCCCCATTCACCCATTCACCCATTCACCCATTCACCCATTTCCCATTCACCCATTCACCCATTCACCCATTCACCTATTCACCCATTTCCCATTCACCCATTCACCCATTCACCCATTCACCCATTCACCCATTCACCCATTTCCCATTCACCCATTCCCCATTCACCCATTCACCCATTCACCCATTCACCCATTCCCCATTCACCCATTCACCCATTCCCCATTCACCCATTCACCCATTCCCCATTCACCCATTCACCCATTCACCCATTCATCCATTCACCCATTCCCCATTCACCCATTCACCCATTCACCCATTCACCCATTTCCCATTCACCCATTCCCCATTCACGTGTCCCGCCATTGTTATGGACGCTCCACAGACACCTCTGCCATAGTTGCGCCCGAAAGCCGAGTGGTGCCCAGTCATTCTGAATGGGGGCTAATGACTGTGTAGTCTAAATTACACTATAGTGGTAAATACAATGACATTACTACAGTAGGGAAAAACATTTGTAGGAAATAACTTTGCCCTCATTACCATGTAGTCAAATTTTACTTTAGAGAGATGGCAATGTTGCCATAGCTAGCAAAGTTGGTCAAAACATTTGCCAGCAATGCTAACGTTAGCTATCTAAATTCCTGTGCCGTCCCGGTCAATCTCAGCTAGCTAGCACTTTAGACTAAATATTTTATTTAACTTTATTTAACTATGCAAGTCAGTTAAAGAAAAAAATATTATTTTCAATGATTCCCTAGGAACAGTGGGTTACCTGCCTGTTCAGGGGCAGAATGACAGATTTGTACCTAGTCAGCTCGGGGGGTTTGAACTTCCGGTTACTAGTCCAACGCTCTAACCACTAGGCTACCCTGCCGCCTCTACACTCTAACCACTAGGCTACCCTGCCACCTCTACACTCTAACCACTAGGCTACCTGCCACCTCTAGCCACTAACCACTAGGCTACCCTGCCGCCCCTACACTCTAACCACTAGGCTACCCTACCTCCTCTACACCCTAACCACTAGCCTCCCCTGCCACCTCTACACTCTAACCACTAGGCTACCTACCTCCTCTACACTCTAACCACTAGCCTCCCCTGCCACCTCTACACTCTAACCACTAGGCTACCTACCTCCTCTACACTCTAACCACTAGCCTCCCCTGCCACCTCTACACTCTAACCACTAGGCTACCTACCTCCTCTACACTCTAACCACTAGCCTCCCCTGCCACCTCTACACTCTAACCACTAGGCTACCCTACCACCTCTACACTCTAACCACTAGCCTCCCCTGCCACCTCTACACTCTAACCACTAGGCTACCTACCACCTCTACACTCTAACCACTAGGCTACCCTACCACCTCTACACTCTAACCACTAGGCTACCCTACCTCCTCTACACTCTAACCACTACCCTGCCACCTCTACACTCTAACCACTAGGCTACCCTGCCGCCTCTACACTCTAACCACTAGGCTCCCCTACCACCTCTACACTCTAACCACTACCCTGCCGCCTCTACACTCTAACCACTAGGCTACCCTGCCGCCTCTACACTCTAACCACTAGGCTACCCTGCCGCCTCTACACTCTAACCACTAGGCTCCCCTACCTCCTCTACACTCTAACCACTAGGCTACCCTGCCGCCTCTACACTCTAACCACTAGGCTCCCCTACCTCCTCTACACTCTAACCACTAGGCTCCCCTACCACCTCTACACTCTAACCACTAGGCTACCCTACCGCCTCTACACTCTAACCACTAGCCTCCCCTACCACCTCTACACTCTAACCACTAGGCTACCCTACCACCTCTACACTCTAACCACTAGCCTCCCCTACCACCTCTACACTCTAACCACTAGGCTACCCTGCCTCCTCTACACTCTAACCACTAGCCTCCCCTACCACCTCTACACTCTAACCACTAGGCTACCTACCACCTCTACACTCTAACCACTAGGCTACCCTACCACCTCTACACTCTAACCACTAGGATACCCTACCACCTCTACACTCTAACCACTAGGATACCCTACCACCTCTACCTCTACTCCACTAACCAACCACTACCCTGCCGCCCCTACACTCTAACCACTACCCTGCCGCCTCTACACTCTAACCACTACCCTGCCGCCCTACACTCTAACCACTACCCTGCCGCCCTACACTACTAACCACTACCCTGCCCCTCTACACTCTAACCACTACCCTGCCGCCTCTACACTCTAACCACTACCCTACCACCTCTACAACCACTAGGCTAACCACTAACCACTACTACCCTCCCTCTACACTCTAACCACTCTAGGCTACCCTGCCCCTGCCCCTACACTCTAACCACTAGGCTACCCTACCACCTCTACACTCTAACCACTAGGCTACCCTGCCGCCCCTACACTCTAACCACTAGGCTACCCTGCCACCTCTACACTCTAACCACTAGCCTCCCTACCTCCTCTACACTCTAACCACTAGGCTACCCTGCCGCCTCTACACTCTAACCACTAGGCTACCCTGCCACCTCTACCCTGGCTACCCTGCCACCTCTACACTCTAACCACTAGGCTAACCACTGGCTACCCTGCCACCTCTACACTCTAACCACTAGGCTAACCACCACTAGGCTACCCTGCCGCCTCTACACTCTAACCACTAGGCTACCCTGCCACCTCTACACTCTAACCACTAGGCTACCCTGCCACCTCTACACTCTAACCACTAGGCTACCCTGCCACCTCTACACTCTAACCACTAGGCTACCCTGCCACCTCTACACTCTAACCACTAGGCTACCCTGCCACCTCTACACTCTAACCACTAGGCTACCCTGGCCAGTCGCCACCTCTACAACCACTCTAACCACTCTACCCAGGCTCTGCCACCCTGCCACCTCCCTACACTCTAACCACTAGGCTACCCTGACGCCTCTACACTCTAACCACTAGGCTACCCTGACGCCTCTACACTCTAACCACTAGGCTCCCCTACCACCTCTACACTCTAACCACCCACTGAGAATGCTTTAAGGAGAACTTTCAGACCCTGAAGAGAATCTTCATGACAACATTGTGCGAAAACGTGCAACCAATGAATAACAATATTTTAATGCAATAATAAAATAAATGATACGTATTGGACTACTACTACACTGTCAGGTTTGTCTTAGTTTGGTTGAGTAATACAGTATAAACTATCAACTTAAAGAAAGCTGCCCACTCCATGTATAATGTCCCAGCAATTTAATGGGTATTTAGTGATGAAAGTGATGCCAATGATGCCAGTGACAGTGATGCCAGGGACAGTGATGCCAGTGATGCCAGGGACAGTGATGCCAGTGACAGTGATGCCAGTGACAGTGATGCCAGTGATGCCAGTGACAGTGATGCCAGTGACAGTGATGCCAGTGATGCCAGTGACAGTGATGCCAGTGATGCCAGTGACAGTGATGCCAGTGATGCCAGTGACAGTGATGCCAGTGATGCCAGTGACAGTGATGCCAGTGATGCCAGTGACAGTGATGCCAGTGGCAGTGATGCCAGTGATGCCAGTGATGCCAGTGATGCCAGTGACAGTGATGCCAGTGACAGTGATGCCAGTGACAGTGATGCCAGTGATGCCAGTGACAGTGATGCCAGTGATGCCAGTGTGGACAGTGATGCCAGTGATGCCAGTGATGCCAGTGACAGTGATGCCAGTGACAGTGATGCCAGTGATGCCAGTGACAGTGATGCCAGTGGCAGTGATGCCAGTGATGCCAGTGACAGTGATGCCAGTGATGCCAGTGACAGTGATGCCAGTGGCAGTGATGCCAGTGATGCCAGTGACAGTGATGCCAGTGATGCCAGTGACAGTGATGCCAGTGATGCCAGTGACAGTGATGCCAGTGATGCCAGTGACAGTGATGCCAAAACGTTGGTAAATACCCATTAAATAGCTGGGAGTTTACAGTTTTTTTCGCCGTTAGTCAGCACTAACTATTATTCTGGGTGTGCTCATGTTATTTATTGAGTATAACAGTATAACCATAACTATTATTCTGGGTGTCGGTCCTTCTGTAGCTCAGTTGGTAGAGCATGGCGCTTGTAAAGCCAGGGTAGTGGGTTCGATTCCCGGGACCACCCATACGTAGAATGTATGCACACATGACTGTAAGTCGCTTTGGATAAAAGCGTCTGCTAAATGGCATATATTATTATATATTATTATATATTATGTTATTTATTGAGTATAACAGTATTAAATCAGAATGGAGAAAAAGCCCATTGACACGTAATGTGTTGTCGTCATAGGGTCGCCACTCACTAAAACAACTGTCCAACTTTAATTCTTCAGGAACATAAAATACCATTCATATACTGTCATACCGTCAAACACATGTAAAACAATATATATATTCAGATATTTTGGCCAAATCGCCCAACAGCACCCCGGCGTGATTATAACGACAACCCTGACAACCACACATCAACAGCGACCAGAGGCTCTACAAAAAACTCAGCTCGCACAGAACAGGCGGATGATTTTACCCATGGCCAAGTCACTAACATTAACATCAGGAGCTCAACCACCAAAACTGGCCCTGGACCAGTTAGGCCAGTGATGCCAGTGACAGTGATGCCAGTGACAGTGATGCCAGTGACAGTGATGCCAGTGACAGTGATGCCAGTGACAGTGATGCCAGTTAGGCCAGTGATGCCAGTGACAGTGATGCCAGTTAGGCCAGTGACAGTGATGCCAGTGACAGTGATGCCAGTGACA
>NC_068438.1:53304142-53314142 GCF_023373465.1 Oncorhynchus keta | reverse complement strand
TGAGACAGCCAATAGAGTATAGAGCTGGCTTCACTGGGGAAACTGTGAGACAGCCAATAGAGTATAGAGCTGGCTTCACTGGGGAAACTGTGAGACAGCCAATAGAGTATAGAGCTGGCTTCACTGGGGAAACTGTGAGACAGCCAATAGAGTATAGAGCTGGCTTCACTGGGGAAACTGTGAGACAGCCAATAGAGTATAGAGCTGGCTTCACTGGGGAAACTGTGGAACAGCCAATAGAGTATAGAGCTGGCTTCACTGGGGAAACTGTGAGACAGCCAATAGAGTATAGAGCTGGCTTCACTGGGGAAACTGTGAGACAGCCAATAGAGTATAGAGCTGGCTTCACTGGGGAAACTGTGGAACAGCCAATAGATTATAGAGCTGGCTTCACTGGGGAAACTGTGAACAGCCAATAGAGTATAGAGCTGGCTTCACTGGGGAAACTGTGAGACAGCCAATAGAGTATAGAGCTGGCTTCACTGGGGAAACTGTGGAACAGCCAATAGAGTATAGAGCTGGCTTCACTTGGGAAACTGTGAAACGGCCAATAGAGTATAGAGCTGGCTTCACTGGGGAAACTGTGAGACAGCCAATAGAGTATAGAGCTGGCTTCACTGGGGAAACTGTGAGACAGCCAATAGAGTATAGAGCTGGCTTCACTGGGGAAACTGTGAGACAGCCAATAGAGTATAGAGCTGGCTTCACTGGGGAAACTGTGAGACAGCCAATAGAGTATAGAGCTGGCTTCACTGGGGAAACTGTGGAACAGCCAATAGAGTATAGAGCTGGCTTCACTGGGGAAACTGTGGAACAGCCAATAGAGTATAGAGCTGGCTTCACTGGGGAAACTGTGAGACAGCCAATAGAGTATAGAGCTGGCTTCACTGGGGAAACTGTGAGACAGCCAATAGAGTATAGAGCTGGCTTCACTGGGGAAACTGTGAGACAGCCAATAGAGTATAGAGCTGGCTTCACTGGGGAAACTGTGAGAACAGCCAATAGAGTATAGAGCTGGCTTCACTGGGGAAACTGTGAGACAGCCAATAGAGTATAGAGCTGGCTTCACTGGGGAAACTGTGAGAACAGCCAATAGAGTATAGAGCTGGCTTCACTGGGGAAACTGTGGAACAGCCAATAGAGTATAGAGCTGGCTTCACTGGGGAAACTGTGAGACAGCCAATAGAGTATAGAGCTGGCTTCACTGGGGAAACTGTGAGACAGCCAATAGAGTATAGAGCTGGCTTCACTGGGGAAACTGTGGAACAGCCAATAGAGTATAAGAGCTGGCTTCACTGGGGAAACTGTGAGACAGCCAATAGAGTATAGAGCTGGCTTCACTGGGGAAACTGTGAGACAGCCAATAGAGTATAGAGCTGGCTTCACTGGGAAACTGTGAGAACAGCCAATAGAGTATAGAGCTGGCTTCACTGGGGAAACTGTGGAACAGCCAATAGAGTATAGAGCTGGCTTCACTGGGGAAACTGTGAGACAGCCAATAGAGTATAGAGCTGGCTTCACTGGGGAAACTGTGGAACAGCCAATAGAGTATAGAGCTGGCTTCACTGGGGAAACTGTGAGACAGCCAATAGAGTATAGAGCTGGCTTCACTGGGGAAACTGTGAACAGCCAATAGAGTATAGAGCTGGCTTCACTGGGGAAACTGTGAGACAGCCAATAGAGTATAGAGCTGGCTTCACTGGGGAAACTGTGAGACAGCCAATAGAGTATAGAGCTGGCTTCACTGGGGAAACTGTGGAACAGCCAATAGAGTATAGAGCTGGCTTCACTGGGGAAACTGTGGAACAGCCAATAGAGTATAGAGCTGGCTTCACTGGGGAAACTGTGAGACAGCCAATAGAGTATAGAGCTGGCTTCACTGGGGAAACTGTGGAACAGCCAATAGAGTATAGAGCTGGCTTCACTGGGGAAACTGTGGAACAGCCAATAGAGTATAGAGCTGGCTTCACTGGGGAAACTGTGAGACAGCCAATAGAGTATAGAGCTGGCTTCACTGGGGAAACTGTGAGACAGCCAATAGAGTATAGAGCTGGCTTCACTGGGGAAACTGTGGAACAGCCAATAGAGTATAGAGCTGGCTTCACTGGGGAAACTGTGAGACAGCCAATAGAGTATAGAGCTGGCTTCACTGGGGAAACTGTGAGACAGCCAATAGAGTATAGAGCTGGCTTCACTGGGGAAACTGTGGAACAGCCAATAGAGTATAGAGCTGGCTTCACTGGGGAAACTGTGAGACAGCCAATAGAGTATAGAGCTGGCTTCACTGGGGAAACTGTGAACAGCCAATAGAGTATAGAGCTGGCTTCACTGGGGAAACTGTGAACAGCCAATAGAGTATAGAGCTGGCTTCACTGGGGAAACTGTGAGACAGCCAATAGAGTATAGAGCTGGCTTCACTGGGGAAACTGTGAGACAGCCAATAGAGTATAGAGCTGGCTTCACTGGGGAAACTGTGAGACAGCCAATAGAGTATAGAGCTGGCTTCACTGGGGAAACTGTGAGACAGCCAATAGAGTATAGAGCTGGCTTCACTGGGGAAACTGTGGAACAGCCAATAGATTATAGAGCTGGCTTCACTGGGGAAACTGTGGAACAGCCAATAGAGTATAGAGCTGGCTTCACTGGGGAAACTGTGAGACAGCCAATAGAGTATAGAGCTGGCTTCACTGGGGAAACTGTGGAACAGCCAATAGAGTATAGAGCTGGCTTCACTGGGGAAACTGTGAGACAGCCAATAGAGTATAGAGCTGGCTTCACTGGGGAAACTGTGGAACAGCCAATAGAGTATAGAGCTGGCTTCACTGGGGAAACTGTGAGACAGCCAATAGAGTATAGAGCTGGCTTCACTGGGGAAACTGTGAGACAGCCAATAGAGTATAGAGCTGGCTTCACTGGGGAAACTGTGAAACAGCCAATAGAGTATAGAGCTGGCTTCACTGGGGAAACTGTGAGACAGTCAATAGAGTATAGAGCTGGCTTCACTGGGGAAACTGTGGAGACAGCCAATAGAGTATAGAGCTGGCTTCACTGGGGAAACTGTGGAACAGCCAATAGAGTATAGAGCTGGCTTCACTGGGGAAACTGTGAGACAGCCAATAGAGTATAGAGCTGGCTTCACTGGGGAAACTGTGAGACAGCCAATAGAGTATAGAGCTGGCTTCACTGGGGAAACTGTGGAACAGCCAATAGAGTATAGAGCTGGCTTCACTGGGGAAACTGTGAGACAGCCAATAGAGTATAGAGCTGGCTTCACTGGGGAAACTGTGAGACAGCCAATAGAGTATAGAGCTGGCTTCACTGGGGAAACTGTGGAACAGCCAATAGATTATAGAGCTGGCTTCACTGGGGAAACTGTGGAACAGCCAATAGAGTATAGAGCTGGCTTCACTGGGGAAACTGTGAGACAGCCAATAGAGTATAGAGCTGGCTTCACTGGGGAAACTGTGGAACAGCCAATAGAGTATAGAGCAGGCTTCACTGGGGAAACTGTGAGACAGCCAATAGAGTATAGAGCTGGCTTCACTGGGGAAACTGTGGAACAGCCAATAGAGTATAGAGCTGGCTTCACTGGGGAAACTGTGAGACAGCCAATAGAGTATAGAGCTGGCTTCACTGGGGAAACTGTGAGACAGCCAATAGAGTATAGAGCTGGCTTCACTGGGGAAACTGTGGAACAGCCAATAGATTATAGAGCTGGCTTCACTGGGGAAACTGTGGAACAGCCAATAGAGTATAGAGCTGGCTTCACTGGGGAAACTGTGAGACAGCCAATAGAGTATAGAGCTGGCTTCACTGGGGAAACTGTGGAGACAGCCAATAGAGTATAGAGCTGGCTTCACTTGGGAAACTGTGAAACGGCCAATAGAGTATAGAGCTGGCTTCACTGGGGAAACTGTGAGACAGCCAATAGAGTATAGAGCTGGCTTCACTGGGGAAACTGTGAGACAGCCAATAGAGTATAGAGCTGGCTTCACTGGGAAACTGTGAGAACAGCCAATAGAGTATAGAGCTGGCTTCACTGGGGAAACTGTGAGACAGCCAATAGAGTATAGAGCTGGCTTCACTGGGGAAACTGTGAGACAGCCAATAGAGTATAGAGCTGGCTTCACTGGGGAAACTGTGAGGAACAGCCAATAGACAGCCAATATATAGAGCTGGCTTCACTGGGGAAACTGTGAGACAGCCAATAGAGTATAGAGCTGGCTTCACTGGGGAAACTGTGAGACAGCCAATAGAGTATAGAGCTGGCTTCACTGGGGAAACTGTGGAACAGCCAATAGATTATAGAGCTGGCTTCACTGGGGAAACTGTGGAACAGCCAATAGAGTATAGAGCTGGCTTCACTGGGGAAACTGTGAGACAGCCAATAGAGTATAGAGCTGGCTTCACTGGGGAAACTGTGGAACAGCCAATAGAGTATAGAGCTGGCTTCACTGGGGAAACTGTGAGACAGCCAATAGAGTATAGAGCTGGCTTCACTGGGGAAACTGTGAGACAGCCAATAGAGTATAGAGCTGGCTTCACTGGGGAAACTGTGAGACAGCCAATAGAGTATAGAGCTGGCTTCACTGGGGAAACTGTGAGACAGCCAATAGAGTATAGAGCTGGCTTCACTGGGGAAACTGTGAGACAGCCAATAGAGTATAGAGCTGGCTTCACTGGGGAAACTGTGAGACAGCCAATAGAGTATAGAGCTGGCTTCACTGGGGAAACTGTGAGACAGCCAATAGAGTATAGAGCTGGCTTCACTGGGGAAACTGTGAAACAGCCAATAGAGTATAGAGCTGGCTTCACTGGGGAAACTGTGAGACAGCCAATAGAGTATAGAGCTGGCTTCACTGGGGAAACTGTGAGACAGCCAATAGAGTATAGAGCTGGCTTCACTGGGGAAACTGTGAGACAGCCAATAGAGTATAGAGCTGGCTTCACTGGGGAAACTGTGGAACAGCCAATAGAGTATAGAGCTGGCTTCACTGGGGAAACTGTGAGACAGCCAATAGAGTATAGAGCTGGCTTCACTGGGGAAACTGTGAGACAGCCAATAGAGTATAGAGCTGGCTTCACTGGGGAAACTGTGAGACAGCCAATAGAGTATAGAGCTGGCTTCACTGGGGAAACTGTGAGACAGCCAATAGAGTATAGAGCTGGCTTCACTGGGGAAACTGTGGAACAGCCAATAGAGTATAGAGCTGGCTTCACTGGGAAACTGTGAGACAGCCAATAGAGTATAGAGCTGGCTTCACTGGGGAAACTGTGAGACAGCCAATAGAGTATAGAGCTGGCTTCACTGGGGAAACTGTGGAACAGCCAATAGATTATAGAGCTGGCTTCACTGGGGAAACTGTGGAACAGCCAATAGAGTATAGAGCTGGCTTCACTGGGGAAACTGTGAGACAGCCAATAGAGTATAGAGCTGGCTTCACTGGGGAAACTGTGAGACAGCCAATAGAGTATAGAGCTGGCTTCACTGGGGAAACTGTGAGACAGCCAATAGAGTATAGAGCTGGCTTCACTGGGGAAACTGTGAGACAGCCAATAGAGTATAGAGCTGGCTTCACTGGGGAAACTGTGAGACAGCCAATAGAGTATAGAGCTGGCTTCACTGGGGAAACTGTGGAACAGCCAATAGAGTATAGAGCTGGCTTCACTGGGGAAACTGTGAGACAGCCAATAGAGTATAGAGCTGGCTTCACTGGGGAAACTGTGAGACAGCCAATAGAGTATAGAGCTGGCTTCACTGGGGAAACTGTGGAACAGCCAATAGATTATAGAGCTGGCTTCACTGGGGAAACTGTGAACAGCCAATAGAGTATAGAGCTGGCTTCACTGGGGAAACTGTGAGACAGCCAATAGAGTATAGAGCTGGCTTCACTGGGGAAACTGTGGAACAGCCAATAGACTGGCCAATGGGGAAACTGTGGAACAGCCAATAGAGTATAGAGCTGGCTTCACTGGGGAAACTGTGGAACAGCCAATAGAGTATAGAGCTGGCTTCACTGGGGAAACTGTGGACAGCCAATAGAGTATAGAGCTGGCTTCACTGGGGAAACTGTGAAACAGCCAATAGAGTATAGAGCTGGCTTCACTGGGGAAACTGTGAGACAGCCAATAGAGTATAGAGCTGGCTTCACTGGGGAAACTGTGAGACAGCCAATAGAGTATAGAGCTGGCTTCACTGGGGAAACTGTGAGACAGCCAATAGAGTATAGAGCTGGCTTCACTGGGGAAACTGTGAGCTGGCTTCAACAGCCAATAGAGTATAGAGCTGGCTTCACTGGGGAAACTGTGAGACAGCCAATAGAGTATAGAGCTGGCTTCACTGGGGAAACTGTGAGACAGCCAATAGAGTATAGAGCTGGCTTCACTGGGGAAACTGTGGAACAGCCAATAGAGTATAGAGCTGGCTTCACTGGGGAAACTGTGAGACAGCCAATAGAGTATAGAGCTGGCTTCACTGGGGAAACTGTGAGACAGCCAATAGAGTATAGAGCTGGCTTCACTGGGGAAACTGTGGAACAGCCAATAGAGTATAGAGCTGGCTTCACTGGGGAAACTGTGGAACAGCCAATAGAGTATAGAGCTGGCTTCACTGGGGAAACTGTGAGACAGCCAATAGAGTATAGAGCTGGCTTCACTGGGGAAACTGTGGAACAGCCAATAGAGTATAGAGCTGGCTTCACTGGGGAAACTGTGAAACAGCCAATAGAGTATAGAGCTGGCTTCACTGGGGAAACTGTGAGACAGCCAATAGAGTATAGAGCTGGCTTCACTGGGGAAACTGTGAGACAGCCAATAGAGTATAGAGCTGGCTTCACTGGGGAAACTGTGAGACAGCCAATAGAGTATAGAGCTGGCTTCACTGGGGAAACTGTGAGACGGCCAATAGAGTATAGAAGTGGCTTCACTGGGGAAACTGTGAGACAGCCAATAGAGTATAGAGCTGGCTTCACTGGGGAAACTGTGGAACAGCCAATAGAGTATAGAGCTGGCTTCACTGGGGAAACTGTGAAACAGCCAATAGAGTATAGAGCTGGCTTCACTGGGAAACTGTGGAACAGCCAATAGAGTATAGAGCTGGCTTCACTGGGGAAACTGTGAGACAGCCAATAGAGTATAGAGCTGGCTTCACTGGGGAAACTGTGAGACAGCCAATAGAGTATAGAGCTGGCTTCACTGGGGAAACTGTGGAACAGCCAATAGAGTATAGAGCTGGCTTCACTGGGGAAACTGTGAGACAGCCAATAGAGTATAGAGCTGGCTTCACTGGGGAAACTGTGAGACAGCCAATAGAATATAGAGCTGGCTTCACTGGGGAAACTGTGAGACAGCCAATAGAGTATAGAGCTGGCTTCACTGGGGAAACTGTGAGACAGCCAATAGAGTATAGAGCTGGCTTCACTGGGGAAACTGTGGAACAGCCAATAGAGTATAGAGCTGGCTTCACTGGGGAAACTGTGAGACAGCCAATAGAGTATAGAGCTGGCTTCACTGGGGAAACTGTGAGACAGCCAATAGAGTATAGAGCTGGCTTCACTGGGGAAACTGTGGAACAGCCAATAGATTATAGAGCTGGCTTCACTGGGGAAACTGTGGAACAGCCAATAGAGTATAGAGCTGGCTTCACTGGGGAAACTGTGAGACAGCCAATAGAGTATAGAGCTGGCTTCACTGGGGAAACTGTGAGACAGCCAATAGAGTATAGAGCTGGCTTCACTGGGGAAACTGTGAGACAGCCAATAGAATATAGAGCTGGCTTCACTGGGGAAACTGTGAGACAGCCAATATAGTATAGAGCAGGCTTCACTGGGGAAACTGTGAGACAGCCAATAGAGTACAGAGCTGGCTTCACTGGGGAAACTGTGGAACAGCCAATAGAGTATAGAGCTGGCTTCACTGGGGAAACTGTGAGACAGCCAATAGAGTATAGAGCTGGCTTCACTGGGGAAACTGTGAGACAGCCAATAGAGTATAGAGCTGGCTTCACTGGGGAAACTGTGGAACAGCCAATAGATTATAGAGCTGGCTTCACTGGGGAAACTGTGGAACAGCCAATAGAGTATAGAGCTGGCTTCACTGGGGAAACTGTGAGACAGCCAATAGAGTATAGAGCTGGCTTCACTGGGGAAACTGTGGAACAGCCAATAGAGTATAGAGCTGGCTTCACTGGGGAAACTGTGGAACAGCCAATAGAGTATAGAGCTGGCTTCACTGGGGAAACTGTGGAACAGCCAACAGAGTATAGAGCTGGCTTCACTGGGGAAACTGTGGACCAGCCAATAGAGTATAGAGCTGGCTTCACTTGGGAAACTGTGAAACGGCCAATAGAGTATAGAGCTGGCTTCACTGGGGAAACTGTGAGACAGCCAATAGAGTATAGAGCTGGCTTCACTGGGGAAACTGTGAGACAGCCAATAGAGTATAGAGCTGGCTTCACTGGGGAAACTGTGGAACAGCCAATAGAGTATAGAGCTGGCTTCACTGGGGAAACTGTGAGACAGCCAATAGAGTATAGAGCTGGCTTCACTGGGGAAACTGTGAGACAGCCAATAGAGTATAGAGCTGGCTTCACTGGGGAAACTGTGGAACAGCCAATAGAGTATAGAGCTGGCTTCACTGGGGAAACTGTGAGACAGCCAATAGAGTATAGAGCTGGCTTCACTGGGGAAACTGTGAGACAGCCAATAGAGTATAGAGCTGGCTTCACTGGGGAAACTGTGGAACAGCCAATAGATTATAGAGCTGGCTTCACTGGGGAAACTGTGGAACAGCCAATAGAGTATAGAGCTGGCTTCACTGGGGAAACTGTGAGACAGCCAATAGAGTATAGAGCTGGCTTCACTGGGGAAACTGTGGAACAGCCAATAGAGTATAGAGCTGGCTTCACTTGGGAAACTGTGAAACGGCCAATAGAGTATAGAGCTGGCTTCACTGGGGAAACTGTGAGACAGCCAATAGAGTATAGAGCTGGCTTCACTGGGGAAACTGTGAGACAGCCAATAGAGTATAGAGCTGGCTTCACTGGGGAAACTGTGAGACAGCCAATAGAGTATAGAGCTGGCTTCACTGGGGAAACTGTGAGACGGCCAATAGAGTATAGAAGTGGCTTCACTGGGGAAACTGTGAGACAGCCAATAGAGTATAGAGCTGGCTTCACTGGGGAAACTGTGGAACAGCCAATAGAGTATAGAGCTGGCTTCACTTGGGAAACTGTGAAACGGCCAATAGAGTATAGAGCTGGCTTCACTTGGGAAACTGTGAGACAGCCAATAGAGTATAGAGCTGGCTTCACTGGGGAAACTGTGAGACAGCCAATAGAGTATAGAGCTGGCTTCACTGGGGAAACTGTGAGACAGCCAATAGAGTATAGAGCTGGCTTCACTGGGGAAACTGTGGAACGGCCAATAGAGTATAGAGCTGGCTTCACTGGGGAAACTGTGAGACAGCCAATAGAGTATAGAGCTGGCTTCACTGGGGAAACTGTGAGACAGCCAATAGAATATAGAGCAGGCTTCACTGGGGAAACTGTGAGACAGCCAATAGAGTATAGAGCAGGCTTCACTGGGGAAACTGTGAGACAGCCAATAGAGTACAGAGCTGGCTTCACTGGGGAAACTGTGGAACAGCCAATAGAGTATAGAGCTGGCTTCACTGGGGAAACTGTGAGACAGCCAATAGAGTATAGAGCTGGCTTCACTGGGGAAACTGTGAGACAGCCAATAGAGTATAGAGCTGGCTTCACTGGGGAAACTGTGGAACAGCCAATAGATTATAGAGCTGGCTTCACTGGGGAAACTGTGGAACAGCCAATAGAGTATAGAGCTGGCTTCACTGGGGAAACTGTGAGACAGCCAATAGAGTATAGAGCTGGCTTCACTGGGGAAACTGTGAGACAGCCAATAGAGTATAGAGCTGGCTTCACTGGGGAAACTGTGAGACAGCCAATAGAATATAGAGCAGGCTTCACTGGGGAAACTGTGAG
>NC_068438.1:53286642-53299142 GCF_023373465.1 Oncorhynchus keta | reverse complement strand
TAATGTACTACTATCTAATAATAATGTAATAATGTACTACTATCTAATAATAATGTAATAATAACTACTATCTAATAATAATGTACTACTATCTAATAATAATGTACTACTATCTAATAATAATGTAATAATGTACTACTATCTAATAATAATGTACTACTATATAATAATAATGTAATAATGTACTACTATCTAATAATAATGTAATACTATATAATAATGATTTAATAATGTACTACTATCTAATAATAATGTACTACTATCCAATAATGATGTAATAATGTACTACTATCTAATAATAATGTAATAATAACTACTATCTAATAATAATGTAATAATAACTCATATCTAATAATAATGTACTACTATCCAATAATGATGTAATAATGTACTACTATCTAATAATAATGTAATAATGTACTACTATCTAATAATAATGTAATAATAACTACTATCTAATAATAATGTACTACTATCTAATAATAATGTAATAATGTACTACTATCTAATAATAATGTACTACTATATAATAATAATGTAATAATGTACTACTATCTAATAATAATGTAATACTATATAATAATGATTTAATAATGTACTACTATCTAATAATAATGTACTAGTATCTAATAATAATGTAATAATGTACTACTATCTAATAATGATGTAATAATGTACTAGTATCTAATAATAATGTACTACTATATAATAATAATGTACTACTATCTAATAATGATGTAATAATGTACTAGTATCTAAAAATGATGTAATAATGTACTAGTATCTAATAATAATGTACTACTATCAAATAATGACGCTGATTATGTAAAAGAGCTTCTATCTCTGAAGGATATTCATGGTTGTAATGTCTGTCTAATTAGATGGGTTGTTTAGTGCTTGATTTAAATAGTAGCCTCTCCTATCGTCTCTTAATCAGCTGCAGCCAATGGTCCATGCCCAGACACAAACCAACTAATTAACCAAGGCTGTGATCAGGGAGAGAGTGTGGGGGTAGAGAGGTATGGGTAGAGAGAGGTAGAGAGGTAGGGGTAGAGAGAGAGGTAGAGAGGTAGGGGTAGAGAGAGAGGTAGAGAGGTAGGGGTAGAGAGAGAGGTAGAGAGGTAGGTAGAGAGGGAGGTAGAGAGAGAGGTAGAGAGGGAGGTAGAGAGGGAGGTAGAGAGAGCGGTAGAGAGGGAGGTAGAGAGAGAGGTAGAGAGGGAGGTAGAGAGAGAGGTAAGAGAGGGAGGTAGAGAGAGAGGTCGAGAGGGAGGTAGAGAGGGAGGTAGAGAGGGAGGTAGAGAGGTAGAGAGGGAGGTAGAGAGGGAGGTAGGGGTAGGGGTATTAAACCATTAGATGAGGTTTGCTGCCACATTTTCTACATTAACAATGGGAATAATTGAGTGGTAATTACGCGTGGTGGTGTATTATTTAGGAGGTACTAAGACCACACACAGACGGCTGGGTTAGAGAGACAAAGGAGGAGGACAGGGCCGTAAATGCATATTTGTTAAAGGTCTCTGACTTTCTCTGACTCTCATTTCTTAGCAAGATATCTGAAGCTGAAATAATGGGATCGTTGAGGTTGGCAAATATTACAGCATTCTGTATGCTTTCACTATATAACGTATATATTACAGCATTCTGTACTTTACTATATAACGTATATATTACAGCATTCTGTATGCTTTCACTATATAACGTATATATTACAGCATTCTGTACTTTACTATATAACGTATATATTACAGCATTCTGTATGCTTTCACTATATAACGTATATATTACAGCATTCTGTATGCTTTCACTATATAACGTATATATTACAGCATTCTGTATGCTTTCACTATATAACGTATATATTACAGCATTCTGTACTTTACTATATAACGTATATATTACAGCATTCTGTACTTTACTATATAACGTATATATTACAGCATTCTGTACTTTACTATATAACGTATATATTACAGCATTCTGTACTTTACTATATAACGTATATATTACAGCATTCTGTACTTTACTATATAACGTATATATTACAGCATTCTGTACTTTACTATATAACGTATATATTACAGCATTCTGTACTTTACTATATAACGTATATATTACAGCATTCTGTATGCTTTCACAGCATTCTGTACTTTACTATATAACGTATATATTACAGCATTCTGTACTTTATAACTATTCTGTATACTATATAACGTATATATTACAGCATTCTGTACTTTACTATATAACGTATATATTACAGCATTCTGTATGCTTTCACTATATAACGTATATATTACAGCATTCTGTACTTTACTATATAACGTATATATTACAGCATTCTGTATGCTTTCACTATATAACGTATATATTACAGCATTCTGTATGCTTTCACTATATAACGTATATATTACAGCATTCTGTACTTTACTATATAACGTATATATTACAGCATTCTGTACTTTACTATATAACGTATATATTACAGCATTCTGTACTTTACTATATAACGTATATATTACAGCATTCTGTACTTTACTATATAACGTATATATTACAGCATTCTGTACTTTACTATATAACATTCTGTATATATTACAGCATTCTGTATGCTTTCACTATATAACGTATATATTACAGCATTCTGTACTTTACTATATAACGTATATATTACAGCGTTCTGTATGCTTTCACTATATAACGTATATATTACAGCATTCTGTATGCTTTCACTATATAACGTATATATTACAGCATTCTGTACTTTACTATATAACGTATATATTACAGCATTCTGTACTTTACTATATAACGTATATATTACAGCATTCTGTACTTTACTATATAACGTATATATTACAGCATTCTGTACTTTACTATATAACGTATATATTACAGCATTCTGTACTTTACTATATAACGTATATATTACAGCATTCTGTATGCTTTCACTATATAACGTATATATTACAGCATTCTGTATGCTTTTACTTTATAACGTATATATTACAGCATTCTGTATGCTTTCACTATATAACGTATATATTTTCAATGCTATTTTTTTTCCAACTTGGTTTCAGCTGTGACAGTGGCATAACGACAAAATAGCTAATTATTCCTACATGAATTGACCTGACATAGCGAGAAGCCATCAATGTATGGAGGAGCATCAGGGGTACTCAGCAAGGGCTGGATGCCCCAGCGATGCCAGTGTTCTATGAAACCTCCCACCAACGGCACAGTCATCCTCTTAGCCATAGCAGAGGCGATGAGGAGAGGAGATGAGGAAAGGAGGAGAGGAGGAGAGGAGGAGAGGAGGGGGGGGACATGTCACAGCTTCTCCTAGACATTGTTGATGTGGCTGCGGGCTGCATGGCTGCATGGCTCGCTGCTGTGTGTGAAAAGTCCACTCCAATCATGGACTGCAATTTCTTGCGGGAGAGACTGAGGCAAGAGACACTTTTTTAAATGTATTTTTTTTATATATAAACCATTTTGCCACAGATAGAGAGAGGGGGGAGAGTGTGTGTGTGAGAGAGAGAGAGAGAGCGAGAAGGGGAGAGACAGGGTAAGGGGGAGAGTTAGAGAGTGTGGGAGAGCGAAAGAGAGAGAAAGAGATGAGTGGAGACAGGGAAAGGGAGCGATAGCAGCAGTGCTCGTGGGAGAATGATCATATTTGTTTTCCAAACAGGCATCAGTAACCATGGAGAGGCGAAGATCATTGTCATGCTACAGCTGCCTCGCTCTCCGCTCTTCTCTCTCTCTCTCCCTTCCCCCCCTCTCTCTCTCGCTCTCTCTCTCTCTATTTATAAAGCCCTTCTCTACATCAGCTGATATCTCTAAATGGCATATATATATATATATTCGTACATCAGCTGATATCTCTAAATGGCATATATATATATATATCTCAAAGTGCTGTACAGAAACCCAGCCTAAAACCCCAAACAGCAAGCAATGCAGGTGTAGAAGCACGGTGGCTAGGAAAAACTCCCTAGAAAGGCCAAAACCTAGGAAGAAACCTAGAGAGGAACCAGGCTATGTGGGGTGGCCAGTCCTCTTCTGGCTGTGCCGGGTGGAGATTATAACAGCAGCCAAATAGCATTCTAGCTTGGTCTGTTTTTTGTTAATTCTTTCCAATGTGTCAGGCAATTAATTATCTTTATGTTTTGTCATGATTTGGTTGGGTCTAATCGTGTTGCTGTCCTGAGGCTCTGTGGGGTCTGTTTGTGTTTGTGAACAGAGCCCCAGGACCAGCTTGCTTAGGGGACTCTTCTCCAGGTTCATCTCTCTGTAGGTGATGGCTTTGTTATGGAAGGTTTGGGAATCGCTTCATTTTAGGTGGTTGTAGAATTTAACGGCTCTTTTCTGGAATTTGATCATTTGAGGGCAATTGGTTCTATAATGGATTTTATGTATTTTTAGCAGATCTCAATAAGTGGTATTTTGTCAAATTTGAGGTTTATTTTGATGGCATAGAAGGCCCTTCTTGCCTTGTCTCTCAGATCGTTCACAGCTTTGTGGAAGTTACCTGTGGCGCTGATGTTTAGGTGGAGGTGTGTATAGTTTTTTTGTGTGCTCTCGGGCAACAGTGTCAAGATGGAATTTGTATTTGTGTTGCCATGGTGATTGGACCTTTTTTTTTTTTGGACACCATTATTTTGGTGTCCAACAGTGACTATAGTTCAGGGCAGGGTACTGGGTAGAAGTAATGCTCTGTATAGTTCATAACCTCTGGGATATTATGACATCAGCCGTAACATTGTCCCTGGCTGCAGACCGTATTGGAGACATCAGCCGTAACATTGTCCCTGGCTGCAGACCGTATTGGAGACATCAGCCGTACCTGTCCCTGGCTGCAGATGTTTAGAGACATCAGGTAACATTGTCCCTGGCTACAGACCGTTTGGAGACATCAGCCGTAATATTGTCCCTGGCTGCAGACCGTATCAAGATCAGGAACATTGTCCCTGGCTGTTGACCATGGTGATTCAGCCGTAACATTGTCCCTGGCTACAGACCGTTATTTTGGTGACATCAGCCGTAACTATTGTCCCTGGCTGCAGACCGTACTGGGACATCAGCCGTAATGTCCCTCTGTATAGACATCAGCCGTAACATTGTCCCTGGCTGCAGACCGTATTGGAGACATCAGCCGTAACATTGTCCCTGGCTGCAGACCGTATTGGAGACATCAGCCGTAACATTGTCCCTGGCTGCAGACCGTATTGGAGACATCAGCCGTAACATTGTCCCTGGCTGCAGACCGTATTGGAGACATCAGCCGTAACATTGTCCCTGGCTGCAGACCGTATTGGAGACATCAGCCGTAACATTGTCCCTGGCTGCAGACCGTATTGGAGACATCAGCCGTAACATTGTCCCTGGCTGCAGACCGTATTGGAGACATCAGCCGTAACATTGTCCCTGGCTGCAGACCGTATTGGAGACATCAGCCGTAACATTGTCCCTGGCTGCAGACCGTATTGGAGACATCAGCCGTAACATTGTCCCTGGCTGCAGACCGTATTGGAGACATCAGCCGTAACATTGTCCCTGGCTACAGACCGTATTGGAGACATCAGCCGTAACATTGTCCCTGGCTGCAGACCGTATTGGAGACATCAGCCGTAACATTGTCCCTGGCTGCAGACCGTTTGGAGACATCAGCCGTAACATTGTCCCTGGCTGCAGACCGTTTGGAGACATCAGCCGTAACATTGTCCCTGGCTGCAGACCGTATTAGAGACATCAGCCGTAACATTGTCCCTGGCTGCAGACCGTATTAGAGACATCAGCCGTAACATTGTCCCTGGCTACAACCGTATTGGAGACATCAGCCGTAACATTGTCCCTGGCTGCACACCGTAAGACATCAGTTGTCCCTGGCTGCACACCGTATTGGAGACATCAGCCGTAACATTGTCCCTGGCTGCACACCGAATTTCAGCCAACATTGTCCCTGGCTGCAGACCGTTATGACATCAAAACAGTCCCTGGCTGCAGAGTTTAGACATCAGCCGCTGTCCCTGGCTACAGACCGGGAGACATCAGCCGTAACATTGTCCCTGGCTGCAGGTATGGAGACATCAGCCGTAACATTGTCCCTGGCTGCAGACCGTTACATCAGCCGTAACATTGTCCCTGGCTAAGACCGTAAAACATCAGCCGTAACATTGTCCCTGGCTGCAGATCGTAAAAATATTCAAAAGGCAGCCGTAACATTGTCCCTGGCTGCAGACCGTATGTAGACATCAGCCGTAACATTGTCCCTGGCTGCAAACCGTAAGACATCAGCCGTAATATTGTCCCTGGCTGCAGATTTCAGACATCAGCCGTAACATTGTCCCTGGCTGCAGACCATGTTACATCAGCCGTAACATTGTCCCTGGCTGCAGACCGTATTGGAGACATCAGCCGTAATTTCCCTGGCTGCAGACCGTATTGTCCCTGGCTGCAGACATCAGCCGTAACATTGTCCCTGGCTGCAGACCGTATGGAGACATCAGCCGTAACAGTCCCTGGCTGCAGACCGTATAGATCAGCCGAAATTGTCCTGGCTGCAGACCGTCTGGAGACATCAGCCGTAACATTGTCCCTGGCTGCAGACCGTATTGGAGACATCAGCCGTAACATTGTCCCTGGCTGCAGACCGTTCAGACATCAGCCGTAACATTGTCCCTGGCTGCAGACCTAAAACAAAAGTATTGGAGACATCAGCCGTAACATTGTCCCTGGCTGCAGACCGATCAGACATCAGCAACATTGTCCCTGGCTGCAGACCGTATTGGAGACATCAGCCGTAAATTGTCCCTGGCTGCAGACCGTATACAAACATCAGCCGTAATATTGTCCCTGGCTGCAGACCGTATTAGAGACATCAGCCGTAACATTGTCCCTGGCTGCAGACCGTAATGGAGACATCAGCCGTAACATTGTCCCTGGCTGCAGACCGTGTGAACATCAGTTATGTAACGTTGTCCCTGGCTGCAGACCGTATTTCATCAGCCGTAACATTGTCCCTGGCTGCAGACCGTATTGGAGACATCAGCCGTAACATTGTCCCTGGCTGCAGACCGTATTGGAGACATCAGCCGTAACATTGTCCCTGGCTGCAGACCGTATTGGAGACATCAGCGAAGACATCAGCCGTTCTTAGAGACTCTCTCTACTGTCACTCCACTTTGGATGGTGTATCAATACAACCAGTCACTACAACGATAAAGGCGTCCTTCCTAACTCAGTTGCCGGTGAGGAAGGAAACCGCTCAGGAATTTCACCATGGAGGTCAATTATGACTTTAAAACAGTTACAGAGTTTAATGGCTGTGAGAGGAGAAAACAGAGGATGGATCAACAACATTGTAGTTACTCCACAATACTAACCTAAAAATACTAACCTTACTCATGTAAGGAGTAAAAATATTCCAAAACTTGCATCCTGTTTGCAATAAGGCACTAAAGTAAAACGGCAAAGAATGTAGCAAGAAAATGTCTGGGGCAAATCCAACACAACACATCACTGTTTTCAAGCATGGTGGTGGCTGCATCATGTTATTGGTATGCTTGCCTACGGCAAGGTCTAATTTGTTGCAATTTTTTTTTAAATGGAATAGAGCTAAGCACAGGCATAATCCTATAGAGGAAACCCTGGTTCAGTCTGCTTTCCAACAGACACCGGGAGACAAATTCACCTTTCAGCAGGACTTTAGCCTAAAACAAAAAGCCAAATATTACACTGGAAAATAATCTAGCAATGATCAACAACCAACTTGAGACAGAGCTTGAAGAATAAAAAAATATTTAATGTACAAAAATTGTACAATTCAGGTCTGCAAAGCTCTTAGAGACTTACCCAGAACGACACACAGCTGTAATCACTGCCAAAAGTACTGTGTACTGAGGACTGTGAATAGTTATGTAAATTAGATATTTCTGTATTTCAATTTCAATGCATTCACAAAAAGTTGTAAAAACATGTTTTCACAGAAGAGGGAGAAAAATATTTTATACTGTTATTTATCTCTAGGTTAACATGGAGGGGAAGGAAGCTCCTTTCTACTCCCTCTACTCTCTTCCTGTCTCCTTTATCTCCCTCTTCTCTCTTCCTGTCTCCTTGATCTCCCTCTACTCTCTTCCTGTCTCCTTTATCTCCCTCTTCTCTCTTCCTGTCTCCTTTATCTCCCTCTTCTCTCTTCCTGTCTCCTTTATCTCCCTCTTCTCTCTTCCTGTCTCCTTTCATCTCCCTCTTCTCTCTCCCTGTCTCCTTTATCTCCCTCTTCTCTCTTCCTGTCTCCTTTCATCTCCCTCTTCTCTCTCCCTGTCTCCTTTATCTCCCTCTTCTCTCTTCCTGTCTCCTTTCTACTCCCTCTTCTCTCTTCCTGTCTCCTTTCTACTCCCTCTACTCTCTTCCTGTCTCCTTTATCTCCCTCTTCTCTCTTCCTGTCTCCTTTATCTCCCTCTTCTCTCTTCCTGTCTCCTTGATCTCCCTCTTCTCTCTTCCTGTCTCCTTTCATCTCCCTCTTCTCTCTTCCTGTCTCCTTTCATCTCCCTCTTCTCTCTTCCTGTCTCCTTTCTACTCCCTCATCTCTCTCCTCTTCCTGTCTCCTTGATCTCCCTCTTCTCTCTTCCTGTCTCCTTCTCTCTCTCCTGTCTCCTTTCATCTCCCTCTTCTCTCTCCCTGTCTCCTTTATCTCCCTCTTCTCTCTTCCTGTCTCCTTTCTACTCCCTCATCTCTCTTCCTGTCTCCTTTCTACTCCCTCTACTCTCTTCCTGTCTCCTTTATCTCCCTCTTCTCTCTTCCTGTCTCCTTTATCTCCCTCTTCTCTCTTCCTGTCTCCTTTATCTCCCTCTTCTCTCTTCCTGTCTCCTTTCATCTCCCTCTTCTCTCTTCCTGTCTCCTTTCATCTCCCTCTTCTCTCTTCCTGTCTCCTTTCTACTCCCTCATCTCTCTTCCTGTCTCATTTCTACTCCCTCTACTCTCTTCCTGTCTCCTTTATCTCCCTCTTCTCTCTTCCTGTCTCCTTTATCTCCCTCTTCTCTCTTCCTGTCTCCTTTCTACTCCCTCGTCTCTCTTCCTGTCTCCTTTATCTCCCTCTTCTCTCTTCCTGTCTCCTTTATCTCCCTCTACTTTAGTCCACGTCTTCTCTCTTCCCCCACACCCCCTTCTACTTTATCAGCTATGTGAAGTTACAGCAGCGTGTCTCATTAAGGAATTAGAAGCACTGGCCTTAATTAGATCAACACAATTTAATTAAAAAGAGATCAAGAATTACATACATTAATTACAGAACTAACGGCTAGGTAGTTTTGTGTAGAAGTATCTGTCAGAAGGCCCTCAAGCCTCTGTTTCATTAGCATTGTCTGCTTTGTGAATTTATTAGAGTTATTAACCCTGCATTCCAAATGGCCCCCTCCCTATTACCTATGTAGTTCACTATTTTTGACCAGGGCCTATAGGGCTCTTCTTAAAAGGAGTACGCGGTATTAGGGATAAGGGTGCAATTTGAGACAGCCGGATGTCAAGATAACACCTACACAGCTCCTAGGTTAAATCTCTTAAATGTAATCTAAAATGTAATCTATATAATCCCCCAAAAAAGTAATTAGGCCTATTTATCATGACAGGGGCCATAAACAATAACTAGTAATGCTGCGTACTTGAAGAAAGGTTCAAATCTCACCTTTCTGGTGATAACATTTTATACGTTGCTGAGGTATAGTCACTGTTGAGGTCACAAGCTCATATGAAATATTTTATACGCTGCATTTCCTCTTCTGCAAAACGATACAATGCTTGAAATGTCTTATATGCTTTCTAAATCTAGTTTCATAAAACTATAAAACGACTAGCTATAAGATTTCACCTTCCTTAGAAACTATAAAATACATATTTGTATGTTTATACAATGCAACTTTATTAATCCCCCAAGGGGAGTTGACAGGGTGCTTCAGACAGGACAAAACACACACTGACAGTATAAACAAAGAAATATAGGCATTTATCAAGGCATCAGTTAATGGTCTTGTTAACCTGGTGGATGGCCTCGGGCACAAACGAGGCCCTGCTCCTATTGGTGGAGCACTTGAGACAGCACGGTGGGGGGGCATCCGAGGCGGAGCAGTTGGAACTGCGGGTTGATGACACGGGTGCTGTCCCCCAGGATGTCATAGGTCGTCCTCTATGACATCATAGGTCGTCCTCTATGACATCATAGGTCGTCCTCTATGACGTCCTTCTGTAGCTCAGTTGGTAGAGCATGGCGCTTGTAACGCCAGGGTAGTGGGTTCGATTCCCAGGACCACCCATACGTAGAATGTATGCGCACATGATTGTAAGTCGCTTTGGATAAAAGCGTCTGCTAAATGGCATATATTATTATTATTATTACATCATAGGTCGTCCTCTATGACATCATAGGTCGTCCTGTGCAATATTGATTTGTGGACACTAAATCAATTCAGTGTCCTGAGGAAGTATTGTCTATGCTGAGGTTGTTTGATGATGGTGTCTGTGCTTTTTTTTAGGGAGGGGGGGGTATTAACAAAGATGGTACCAACCAAGATGTTCACCTCCTCACAATGGATGATCACCTGGTCCATCCTGGGGGGTACTTCCTCACGAAGTCGACAACCATTCCTTCAGTCTTGGAGACATTCAACTCCAGCAGTGCACTGTCACACCAGTCAATAAGGTTCTGGAGGGGCCGTGGTTCTGCTCAGAACCTGAGAGTGTAAGAGAAATGGTGTCTCTTGATAGGTTGGGAAAATGAAGAAGAAAAACAGTATAAATGTTCTGTCCCCACCGTAGACGTTACAACCATTGGATGGTGACTTAGCGCTGATGTCATCCACGTGTTTCTACTGTAAACTCCCGATAGGGCATGAAAACAGAATTATTTGAATCTGAAGCGCCATATTGCTGAATGGGGACTGAATGGCACCAAAAACAATCACTAAGGGGTCATGGTGAAAGTGGCCGGAACAAATATATAACCACAAGAGAAATGAACATTCAATTCTCTGGAAACAGCTCCGGTGGACATTCCTGCTGTCAACATGCCAATTGCACACGCTCCCTCAAAACTTGAGACATCCGTGGCGTTGTGTTGTGTGACAAAACTGCTCATTTTAGAACGGCCTTTTATTGTCCCCGGCACAAAGTTCACCTGTGTAATGATCATGCTGTTTAATTAGATTCTTGATACGCCACACCTGTCAGGTGTATTATCTTGGCAAAGGAGAAATGCTCACTAACAGGGATGTAAACTAATTTGTGCTCAACATTTGAGAGAAATAAGCTGTTTGTACATATGAAACATTTCTGGGATCTTTTTATTTCAGGTCATGAAATATGTTGCGTTTATATTTTTGTTCAGTGTAGCAAAGGATCATGGTCAATGTAGTCATTTTCAATTCTGCCTAAAAGAGAGTCTGCCGGCCAGTGATTGGTCTGTGTCAGCATGTGGTCCATGTGTGATGAAAAATGTAGTTGTCAGAATGAATCACTATTAAATTAATTATCTCAATTTGTAACGAACTTTAAAGTAATTCCCAGCGGGGATCGAACTTGATCATAATAAACAGATTTTAGAGGCCAAAAATCTGTCCCAAATGTTTTTTTTTTGGGGGGGGGGCCGTTCTGGAAATCGTATTGTACAGTCCCATCGGTAAGTATTCAGACCCCTTGACTTTTTCCACATTTTGTTACGTTATCAGCTTTATTAAAAAAATATATATATTTTTTTACTTTTCCCCTCATCAATCTACATGAAATACCCCATAATGACTAAGCGAAAACGGGTTTTTAGAATTTTTTTTGTAAACATATAAAACAAAACAAAAAAGAGAATGACCTTATTTACATCAGACCCTTTCCTATGAGACTCAACATTCAGATCAGGTGCATCCTGTTTCCATTGATCATCCTTGAGATCTTTCGACAACTTGATTGGAGCCCACCTGTGGTAGAATCAAATGATTGGACATGATTTGAAAAGGCACACACCTGTCTACATAAGGTCTCAGAGTTTACAGTGCATGTCAGATCTAAAACCAAGCCATGAGGTCGAAGGAATTGTCCGTAGAGCTCTGAGACAATATTGTGTCGAGGCACAGATCTGAGGAATGGTACCAAACATGTCTGCATTGTTGAAGGTCCCCAAGAACACAGTGGCCTCCATCATTCTGCAGTGTTGAAGGTCCCCAAGAACACAGTGGCCTCCATCATTCTGCAGTGTTGAAGGTCCCCAAGAACACAGTGGCCTCCATCATTCTGCAGTGTTGAAGGTCCCCAAGAACACAGTGGCCTCCATCATTCTGCAGTGTTGAAGGTCCCCAAGAACACAGTGGCCTCCATCATTCTGCAGTGTTGAAGGTCCCCAAGAACACAGTGGCCTCCATCATTCTGCAGTGTTGAAGGTCCTCCAAGAGTGTTGACACAGTGGCCTCCATCATTCTGCAGTGTTGAAGGTCCCCAAGAACACAGTGGCCTCCATCATTCTG
>NC_068438.1:53276642-53279142 GCF_023373465.1 Oncorhynchus keta | reverse complement strand
ATGAGACATTTTAGTTAACGATGTCTCCTAGTCTAAAAGAGATTTTAGTAAATGATGTCTCCTAGTCTAAAAAAAGATTTTAGTTAACGATGTCTCCTAGTCTGAATGAGATTATAGTTACTGATGTCTCCTAGTCTGAATGAGATTATAGTTACTGATGTCTCCTAGTCTGAATGAGATTATAGTTACTGATGTCTCCTAGTCTGAATGAGATTATAGTTACTGATGTCTCCTAGTCTGAATGAGATTATAGTTACTGATGTCTCCCAGTCTGAATGAGATTATAGTTACTGATGTCTCCTAGTCTGAATGAGATTATAGTTACTGATGTCTCCCAGTCTGAATGAGATTATATTTACTGATGTCTCCTAGTCTGAATGAGATTATAGTTACTGATGTCTCCTAGTCTGAATGAGATTATAGTTACTGATGTCTCCTAGTCTGAATGAGATTATAGTTACTGATGTCTCCTAGTCTGAATGAGATTATAGTTACTGATGTCTCCTAGTCTGAATGAGATTATAGTTACTGATGTCTCCTAGTCTGAATGAGATTATAGTTACTGATGTCTCCCAGTCTGAATGAGATTATAGTTACTGATGTCTCCTAGTCTGAATGAGATTATAGTTACTGATGTCTCCTAGTCTGAATGAGATTATAGTTACTGATGTCTCCTAGTCTGAATGAGATTATAGTTACTGATGTCTCCCAGTCTGAATGAGATTATAGTTACTGATGTCTGCTAGTCTGAATGAGATTATAGTTACTGATGTCTCCCAGTCTGAATGAGATTAAGGTTACTGATGTCTCCCAGTCTGGAATGAGATTATAGTTACTGATGTCTCCTAGTCTGAATGAGATTATAGTTACTGATGTCTCCTAGTCTGAATGAGATTATAGTTACTGATGTCTCCTAGTCTGAATGAGATTATAGTTACTGATGTCTCCCAGTCTGAATGAGATTATAGTTACTGATGTCTCCTAGTCTGAATGAGATTATAGTTACTGATGTCTCCTAGTCTGAATGAGATTATAGTTACTGATGTCTCCTAGTCTAAAAGAGATTATAGTTACTGATGTCTCCTAGTCTGAATGAGATTATAGTTACTGATGTCTCCCAGTCTGAATGAGATTATAGTTACTGATGTCTCCTAGTCTGAATGAGATTATAGTTACTGATGTCTCCTAGTCTGAATGAGATTATAGTTACTGATGTCTCCTAGTCTGAATGAGATTATAGTTACTGATGTCTCCTAGTCTGAATGAGATTATAGTTACTGATGTCTCCTAGTCTGAATGAGATTATAGTTACTGATGTCTCCCAGTCTGAATGAGATTATAGTTACTGATGTCTCCTAGTCTGAATGAGATTATAGTTACTGATGTCTCCTAGTCTGAAATGAGATTATAGTTACTGATGTCTCCTAGTCTGAATGAGATTATAGTTACTGATGTCTCCTTGTCTGAATGAGATTATAGTTACTGATGTCTGCTAGTCTGAATGAGATTATAGTTACTGATGTCTCCTAGTCTGGAATGAGATTATAGTTACTGATGTCTCCTTGTCTGAATGAGATTATAGTTACTGATGTCTCCTAGTCTGAATGAGATTATAGTTACTGATGTCTCCTAGTCTGAATGAGATTATAGTTACTGATGTCTCCTAGTCTGAATGAGATTATAGTTACTGATGTCTCCTAGTCTGAATGAGATTATAGTTACTGATGTCTCCTAGTCTGAATGAGATTATAGTTACTGATGTCTCCTAGTCTGAATGAGATTATAGTTACTGATGTCTCCTAGTCTGAATGAGATTATAGTTACTGATGTCTCCTAGTCTGAATGAGATTATAGTTACTGATGTCTCCTAGTCTGAATGAGATTATAGTTACTGATGTCTCCTAGTCTGAATGAGATTATAGTTACTGATGTCTCCTAGTCTGAATGAGATTATAGTTACTGATGTCTCCTAGTCTGAATGAGATTATAGTTACTGATGTCTCCTAGTCTGAATGAGATTATAGTTACTGATGTCTCCTAATGAGATTATAGTTACTGATGTCTCCTATCTGAATGAGATTATAGTTACTGATGTCTCCTAGTCTGAATGAGATTATAGTTACTGATGTCTCCCAGTCTGAATGAGATTATAGTTACTGATGTCTCCCAGTCTGAATGAGATTATAGTTACTGATGTCTCCTAGTCTGAATGAGATTATAGTTACTGATGTCTCCTAGTCTGAATGAGATTATAGTTACTGATGTCTCCTCTGTCAGATTATAGTTACTGATGCTCTCTAGTCTGAATGAGATTATAGTTACTGATGTCTCCTAGTCTGAATGAGATTATAGTTACTGATGTCTCCTAGTCTGGAATCAGATTATAGTTACTGATGTCTCCTAGTCTGGAATGAGATTATAGTTACTGATGTCTCCTCAGTCTGAATGAGATTATAGTTACTGATGTCTCCTAGTCTGAGATTATAGTTACTGATGTCTC
>NC_068438.1:53269322-53276542 GCF_023373465.1 Oncorhynchus keta | reverse complement strand
CTCCTACTCTTCCCCTTCCTCTCTCCCTCTCCTCTCTCCCTCCTACTCTTCCCCCTCCCTCTCTCCCCTCTCTCTCCCTCCTACTCTTCCCCCTCCCTCTCTCCCTCTCTTTGTTGTCCTTTATAAATACATTTGGGGAAGTTGAACATTTATTCACAGGTTGTACTACACCACCTTGTCCCAAATGGCACCATATTCCCTTCATAGCGCACTACATTTAACCAGAGCCCACAGGGTAGTAGTGCACTATGTAGGGAATAGGGTGCCATTTGGGAAGTAGTACATGATAACAGTACAGAGATGTAGAACAGAAAATAACAAAGCACGGTGTGTGTGTGTGTGTGTGTGTGTGTGTGTGTGTGTGTGTGTGTGTGTGTGTGTGTGTGTGTGTGTGTGTGTGTGTGTGTGTGTGTGTGTGTGTGTGTGTGTGTGTGTGTGTGTGTGTGTGTGTGTCTGAACTCGATGCTTCATTAATGATCACATGCTAATGCTAATGCTAATGCTAATGTCCCAACATGTGAGCTCCGGGACTGTCGTTTCATCTAGTTCATATTGGTGTTTGGGTTTCAAGGGCAGGAAGAGAGGACAGAGGGAACAGGGAGAGATAGGGGGTGTTGGGGTGGTGAGGGGGAGACAGGGGAGGTGTTGGGCAGTGAGGGGAGACAGGGAGGTGTTGGGGTGGTGAGGGGGAGACAGGGGAGGTGTTGGGGGAGGGGGAGACAGGGGAGGTTTGGGTGGTGAGGGGAGACAGGGGAGGTGTTAGGAGGAGGGGAGACAGGGAGGTGCTGGGGTGGTGAGGGGGAGACAGGGAGGTGTTAAAGGAGGGGAGACAGGGGAGGTGTTGGGGGGTGGAGGGGGAGACAGGGGAGGTGTCATGGCAGGAGGGGGAGACAGGGAGGTAGTTGGGGGTGGTGAGGGGAGACAGCGGAGGTGTTGGGGTGAGGGGGAGACAGGAGGTGCTGGTGTGGTGAGGGGGAGACAGGGAGAGGTGTTGGGGTGGTGAGGGGGAGACAGGGGAGGTGTTGGGGTGGTGAGGGGGAGACAGGAGGTGTTGGGGGTGGTGAGGGGGAGACAGGGGAGGTGTTGGGGGTGGTGAGGGGGAGACAGGGAGGTGTTGGGGTGGTGAGGGGGGAGACAGGGGAGGTGTTAGTGGTGGGGGAGACAGGGGAGACAGGGAGGTGTTGGGGTGGTGAGGGGAGACAGGGAGGTGTTGGGGTGGTGGGGGAGACAGGGGAGGGGAGACAGGGGAGGTGTTGGGTGAGGGGGAGACAGAGGAGGTGTTGGGGTGGTGAGGGGGAGACAGGGGAGGTGCAAGGGTGGTGGGGGAGACAGGGGGAGGGGGAGACAGGGGAGGTGTTGGGGTGAGGGGAGACAGGGGGAGGTGTTGGGGTGGTGAGGGGAGACAGGGAGGTGTTGGGGGTGAGGGGGAGACAGGGGAGGTGTTGGGGTGGTGAGGGGGAGACGGGGAGGTGTTAGTGGTGAGGGGGAGACATGGGAGGGGTGTTGGGGTGGAGGGGAGACAGAGGAGGTGTTGGGGTGGGGAGGGGTAGACAGGGAGGTGTTGTGGTGAGGGGGAGACAGGGGAGGTGTTGTGGTGGTGAGGGGGAGACAGGGAGGTGTTGTGGTGGTGAGGGGGAGACAGGGGAGGTGTTGTGGTGGTGAGGGGGAGACAGGGGAGGTGTTGGGGTGAGGGGGAGACAGGGAGGTGTTGGGGTGGTGAGGGGGAGACAGAGGAGGTGTTGGGGTGGTGAGGGGGAGACAGGGAGGTGTTGGGGTGAGGGGGAGGCAGGGGAGGTGTTGGGGGTGGGAGGGGGAGACAGGGAGGTGTTGGGGTGGGAGGGGGAGACAGGGAGGTGCAAGGTGAGGGGGAGACAGGAGGTGTTGGGGTGGTGAGGGGGAGACAGGGGAGGTGTTGGGGTGGTGAGGGGAGACAGGGAGGTGTTGGGGGTGGCAGGAGGGGGAGACAGGAGGTGTTGGGATGGTGGGAGGGGGAGACAGGGGAGGTGTTGGGGTGAGGGGAGACAGGGGAGGTGTTGGGGAGGGGAGACAGGGGAGGTGTTGGGGGTGAGGGGGAGACAGGGGGAGGTGTTGGGGTGAGGGGAGACAGGAGGTGTTGGGGTGGTGAGGGGGAGACAGGGGAGGTGTTGGGGTGGTGAGGGGGAGACAGGGGAGGTGTTGGGGAGGGGGGAGACAGGGGAGGTGTTGGGGTGGTGAGGGGGAGACAGGGGAGGTGTTGGGGTGAGGGAGACAGGGGAGGTGTTGGGGGTGAGGGGAGACAGGGGAGGTGTTGGGGTGAGGGGAGACAGGGAGGTGTTGGGTGGAGGGGGAGACAGGGGAGGTGTTAGGAGGTGAGGGGAGACAGGAGGTGCTGGGGTGGTGAGGGGAGACAGGGGAGGTGTCAGTGAGGGGAGACAGGAGGTGTTGGGGTGGTGAGGGGGAGACAGGGGAGGTGTGCAAGGGGTGAGGGGGAGACAGGGAGGTTGGGGTGGTGGAGGGGGAGACAGCGGAGGTGTTGGGGTGAGGGGGAGACAGGGAGGTGTTGGTGTAAGAGGGGGAGACAGGGGAGGTGTTGGGGTGGTGAGGGGGAGACAGGGAGGTGTTGGGGTGGTGAGGGGGAGACAGGGGAGGTGTTGGGGTGGTGAGGGGGAGACAGGGGAGGTGTTGGGGTGAGGGGGAGACAGGGAGGTGTTGGGGGTGCAGGAGGGGGAGACAGGGGAGGTGTTGGGGTGGTGGGGGAGACAGGGAGACAGGGAGGTGTTGGGGTGGTGGAGGGGGAGACAGGGGAGGTTAAAGTGGGGGAGACAGGGAGGGGGAGACAGGGGAGGTGTTGGGGGTGAGGGGAGACAGAGGAGGTGTTGGGGTGGTGAGGGGGAGACAGGGGAGGTGTTGGGGTGGTGGGGGAGACAGGGGGGGGAGACAGGGGAGGTGTTGAAGGTGAGGGGGAGACAGGGAGGTGTTGGGGTGGTGAGGGGGAGACAGGGGAGGTGTTGGGGGTGAGGGGAGACAGGGGAGGTGTTGGGGTGGTGAGGGGGAGACGGGGGAGGTGTTGGGGGTGGTGAGGGGAGACATGGGAGGTGTTGGGGGTGGTGAGGGAGAGACAGAGGAGGTGTTGGGGTGGTGAGGGGGGAGACAGGGAGGTGTTGTGGTGGGTGAGGGGGGAGACAGGGGAGGTGTTGTGGTGGTGAGGGGGAGACAGGGAGGTGTTGTGGTGGTGAGGGGGAGACAGGAGGTGTTGTGGTGGTGAGGGGGAGACAGGGAGGTGTTGGGGTGAGGGGGAGACAGGGAGGTGTTGGGGGTGGTGGAGGGGGAGACAGGGAGGTGTTGGGGTGGTGAGGGGGAGACAGGGAGGTGTTGGGGGTGAGGGGAGACAGGGGAGGTGTTGGGGGTGGTGAGGGGGAGACAGAGGAGGTGTTGGGGGTGGTGAGGGGAGACAGGGGAGGTGTTGGGGTGAGGGGGAGGCAGGGGAGGTGTTGGGGTGGTGGAGGGGGAGACAGGGGAGGTGTGTTGGGGGTGGAGGGGAGACAGGGGAGGTGTTGGGTGAGGGGGAGACAGGGAGGTGCTGGGGTGGTGAGGGGGAGACAGGGAGGTGTTGGGGTGGTGAGGGGGAGACAGGGGAGGTGTTGGGGGGTGGTGAGGGGGAGACAGGGAGGTGTTGGGATGGTGAGGGGGAGACAGGGGAGGTGTTGGGGTGAGGGGAGACAGGGAGGTAAGTTGGGGTGAGGGAGACAGGAGGTGTTGGGGTGAGGGGGAGACAGGGAGGTGTTGGAGTGAGGGGGAGACAGGGGAGGTGTTGGGGGTGGTGAGGGGGAGACAGGAGGTGTTAAGAGGAGACAGGGAGGTGTTGGGGTGAGGGGAGACAGGGAGGTGTTGGGGTGAGGGGGAGACAGGGGAGGTAAGCTTGGTGGTGAGGGGGAGACAGGGGAGGTGTTAGGAGGTGAGGGGGGAGACAGGGAGGTGCTGGGGTGGTGAGGGGGAGACAGGGGAGGTGTTGGGGTGAGGGAGACAGGGGAGGTGTTGGGGTGGTGAGGGGGAGACAGGGAGGTGTTGCAGGTGGTGAGGGGGAGACAGGAGGTGTTGGGGGTGGTGAGGGGAGACAGCGGAGGTGTTGGGGGAGGGGAGACAGGGGAGGTGTGCTGGTGTGGTGAGGGGGAGACAGGAGGTGTTGGGGTGGTGGAGGGGAGACAGGGGAGGTGTTGGGGTGGTGAGGGGGAGACAGGGGAGGTGTTGGGGTGGTGGAGGGGGAGACAGGGAGGTGTTGGGGTGGTGAGGGGGAGACAGGAGGTGTTGGGGTGGCGGCGAGGGGGAGACAGGGAGGTGTTGGGGTGGGGGGGAGACAGGAGACAGGGGAGGTGTTGGGGGTGGTGAGGGGGAGACAGGGAGGTGTTGGGGTGGTGGGGGAGACAGGAGGGGGGAGACAGGGGAGGTGTTGGGGGTGAGGGGGGAGACAGAGGAGGTGTTGGGGTGGTGAGGGGGAGACAGGGAGGTGTTGGGGTGGTGGGGGAGACAGGGAGGGGGAGACAGGGAGGTGTGGGGTGAGGGGGAGACAGGAGGTGTTGGGGGGTGAGGGGGAGACAGGAGGTGTTGGGGGTGAGGGGGAGACAGGAGGTGTTGGGGTGGTGAGGGGAGACGGGAGGTGTTGGGGGTGGTGAGGGGGAGACATGGAGGTGTTGGGGGTGGTGAGGGGGAGACAGAGGAGGTGTTGGGGTGGTGAGGGGGAGACAGGGAGGTGTTGTGGTGGTGAGGGGGAGACAGGGGAGGTGCAGTGGTGGTAAGGAGGGGGAGACAGGGAGGTGTATGTGGTGAGGGGGAGACAGGAGGTGTTGGGGTGAGGGGAGACAGGGAGGTGCTGGGGTGAGGGGAGACAGGGGAGGTGTTGGGGGTGAGGGGAGACAGGGGAGGTGTTGGGGGTGAGGGGGAGACAGGGGAGGTGTTGGGGTGGTGAGGGGAGACAGGGGAGGTGTTGTGGTGGTGAGGGGGAGACAGGGGAGGTGTTGGGGGGTGAGGGGGGAGACAGGGAGGTTTGATGAGGGGGAGACAGGGAGGTGTTCAGGTGGTGAGGGGGAGACAGGGGAAGCCAGGAACAAATGAGGGGGAGACAGGGGAGGTATTTGGGGGTGAGGGGGAGACAGGGAGGTGTTGGTTGGAGGGGGAGACAGGGTTAAAACACTGGTATAGGAGGGGGAGATAGGGAGGTGTTGGGGTGAGGGGAGACAGGGAGGTTTTGGAATGGTGGAGGGGGAGACAGAAGTGTTGGGGTGGTGGGAGACAGGGAGACAGGGGAGACAGGGGAGGTGTTGGGGGAGGGGAGACAGGAGGTGTTGGGGTGAGGGGGAGACAGGGGAGGTTGGGGTGAGGGGAGACAGGGAGGTGTTGGGGTGGTGAGGGGAGACAGGGAGGTGTTGGGGTGGTGAGGGGAGACAGGGAGGTGTTGGGGTGGTGGAGGGGAGACAGGGGAGGTGTTGGGGTGGGTGAGGGGGAGACAGGGGAGGTGTTGGGGTGGTGAGGGGGAGACAGGGGAGGTGTTGGGGTGGTGAGGGGAGACAGGGGAGGTGTTGGGGTGGGAGGGGGAGACAGGGAGGTGTTGGGGGGTGGTGGAGGGGGAGACAGGGGGTGTTGGGGTGAGGGGGGAGACAGAGGAGGTCCTTCTGTAGCTCAGTTGGTAGAGCATGGCGCTTGTAACGCAAGGGTAGTGGGTTCGATCCCCGGGACCACCCATATGTAGAATGTATGCACACATGACTGTAAGTCGCTTTGGATAAAAGCGTCTGCTAAATGGCATATATTATTATATATTAGGAGGTGTTGGGGTGGTGAGGCTGTGCTCTTTTCTGAGTTGTGAGGTTAGAGATGTAGAGACAGAGAGAGAGAGAGTAACCTCCTGCCCAATGTATGACCATATTAGAGAGACATATTTCCCTCAGATTACACAGACCCACAAAGAATTCGACAACAAATCCAATTTTGATAAACTCCCAGATCTACTGGGTGACATTCAGCAAGATTTGTGACCTGTTTTCACGAGAAAAGGGCAACCAGTGAAGAACAAATACCATTGTAAATACAACCTATATTTATGCTTATTTATTTCATCTTGTGTCCTTTAACCATTTGTACATTGTTAAAACACTGTATATATATAATATGACATTTGTAATGTCTTTATTGTTTTGGAACTTCTGTATGTGTGATGTTTACTGTTAATGTTTGTTTATTTCACTTTATATATTCACTTTGTATGTTGTCTGCCTCACTTGCTTTGGCAATGTTAACACATGTTTCCCATGCCAATAAAGCCCTTGAATTGAATTGAATTGAATTGAGAGAGAGAGAGAGAGAGAGAGAGAGAGAGAGAGAGAGAGAGAGAGAGAGAGAGAGAGAGAGAGACAGAGAGAGAAGTAGAGACAGAGAGAGACAGAGAGAGAAGTAGAGACAGAGAGAGAAGTAGAGACAGAGAGAGAAGTAGAGACAGAGAGAGACAGAGAGAGAAGTAGAGACAGAGAGAGAAGTAGAGACAGAGAGAGAAGTAGAGACAGAGAGAGAAGTAGAGACAGAGAGAGACAGAGAGAGAAGTAGAGACAGAGAGAGAAGTAGAGACAGAGAGAGAAGTAGAGACAGAGAGAGAAGTAGAGACAGAGAGAGAAGTAGAGACAGAGAGAGACAGAGAGAGAAGTAGAGACAGAGAGAGAAGTAGAGACAGAGAGAGAAGTAGAGACAGAGAGAGAAGTAGAGACAGAGAGAGAAGTAGAGACAGAGAGAGACAGAGAGAGAAGTAGAGACAGAGAGAGAAGTAGAGACAGAGAGAGAAGTAGAGACAGAGAGAGAAGTAGAGACAGAGAGAGAAATAGAGACAGAGAGAGAAGTAGAGACAGAGAGAGAAGCAGAGACAGAGAGACAGAGAGAGAAGTAGAGACAGAGAGAGAAGTAGAGACAGAGAGAGAACTAGAGACAGAGAGAGAAGCAGAGACAAAGACAGAGAGAGAAGTAGAGACAGAGAGAGAAGCAGAGACAGAGAGAGAAGTAGAGACAGAGAGAGACAGAGAGACAGAGAGAGACAGAGAGAGAAGTAGAGACAGAGAGAGAAGTAGAGACAGAGAGACAGAGAGAGAAGTAGAGACAGAGAGAGAAGTAGAGACAGAGAGAAAAGTGGAGACAGAGAGAAGTAGAGACAGAGAGAGACAGAGAGACAGAGAGAGACAGAGAGAGAAGTAGAGACAGAGAGA
>NC_068438.1:53261442-53266722 GCF_023373465.1 Oncorhynchus keta | reverse complement strand
ACTGTTGTTTCTATGGGGAGATGAAGACAGTTAGAGACAGTATGGCCTGTAATAAAGCTGTCACTGTTGTTTCTATGGGGAGATGAAGACAGTTAGAGACAGTATGGCCTGTAATAAAGCTGCTACTGTTGTTTCTATGGGGAGATGAAGACAGAGACACTATGGCCTGTAATAAAGCTGTCACTGTTGTTTCTATGGGGAGATGAAGACAGTTAGAGACAGTATGGCCTGTAATAAAGCTGTCTACTGTTGTTTCTATGGGGAGATGAAGACAGTTAGAGACACTATGGCCTGTAATAAAGCTGTCACTGTTGTTTCTATGGGGAGATGAAGACAGTTAGAGACACTATGGCCTGTAATAAAGCTGCTACTGTTGTTTCTATGGGGAGATGAAGACAGTTAGAGACACTATGGCCTGTAATAAAGCTGCTACTGTTGTTTTCTATGGGAGATGAAGACAGTTAGAGACACTATGGCCTGTAATAAAGCTGCTACTGTTGTTTCTATGGGGAGATGAAGACAGTTAGAGACACTATGGCCTGTAATAAAGCTGCTACTGTTGTTTCTATGGGGAGATGAAGACGAGTTAGAGACAGTATGGCCTGTAATAAAGCTGTCACTGTTGTTTCTATGGGGAGATGAAGACAGTTAGAGACACTATGGCCTGTAATAAAGCTGCTACTGTTGTTTCTATGGGGAGATGAAGACAGTTAGAGACACTATGGCCTGTAATAAAGCTGTCACTGTTGTTTCTATGGGGGAGATGAAGACAGTTAGAGACAGTATGGCCTGTAATAAAGCTGTCACTGTTGTTTCTATGGGGAGATGAAGACAGTTAGAGACAGTATGACCTGTAATAAAGCTGCTACTGTTGTTTCTATGGGGAGATGAAGACAGAGACAGTATGGCCTGTAATAAAGCTGTCACTGTTGTTTCTATGGGGAGATGAAGACAGTTAGAGACAGTATGGCCTGTAATAAAGCTGCTACTGTTATTTCTATGGGGAGATGAAGACAGTTAGAGACACTATGGCCTGTAATAAAGCTGCTACTGTTTGTTTCTATGGGGAGATGAAGACAGTGGCCTGTAATAAAGAAGCTGCTACTGGGGGAGATGAAGACAGTTAGAGACACTATGGCCTGTAATAAAGCTGCTACTGTTGTTTCTATGGGGAGATGAAGACAGTTAGAGACACTATGGCCTGTAATAAAGCTGCTACTGTTGTTTCTATGGGAGATGAAGACAGTTAGAACATCTGTAATAAAGCTGCTACTGTTGTTTCTATGGGGAGATGAAGACAGTTAGAGACAGTATGGCCTGTAATAAAGCTGCACTGTTGTTTCTATGGGGAGATTATGGCCTGTAATAAAGCTGTCACTGTTGTTTCTATGGGGAGATGAAGACAGTTAGAGACAGTATGGCCTGTAATAAAGCTGCTACTGTTGTTTCTATGGGGAGATGAAGACAGTTAGAGACACTATGGCCTGTAATAAAGCTGTCTACTGTTGTTTCTATGGGGAGATGAAGACAGTTAGAGACACTATGGCCTGTAATAAAGCTGCTACTGTTGTTTCTATGGGGAGATGAAGACAGTTAGAGACACTATGGCCTGTAATAAAGCTGCTACTCTATGGGGAGATGAAGACAGTTAGAGACAGTATGACCTGTAATAAAGCTGTCACTGTTGTTTCTATGGGGAGATGAAGACAGTTAGAGACAGTATGGCCTGTAATAAAGCTGCTACTGTTGTTTCTATGGGGAGATGAAGACAGTTAGAGACAGTATGACCTGTAATAAAGCTGTCACTGTTGTTTCTATGGGGAGATGAAGACAGTTAGAGACAGTATGGCCTGTAATAAAGCTGCTCACTGTTGTTTCTATGGGGAGATGAAGACAGTTAGAGACACTATGACCTGTAATAAAGCTGCTACTGTTGTTTCTATGGGGAGATGAAGACAGTTAGAGACAGTATGACCTGTAATAAAGCTGCTACTGTTGTTTCTATGGGGAGATGAAGACAGTTAGAGACACTATGGCCTGTAATAAAGCTGCTACTGTTGTTTCTATGGGGAGATGAAGACAGTTAGAGACACTATGGCCTGTAATAAAGCTGCTACTGTTGTTTCTATGGGGAGATGAAGACAGTTAGAGACAGTATGGCCTGTAATAAAGCTGTCACTGTAATAAAGCTGTCACTGTTGTTTCTATGGGGAGATGAAGACAGTTAGAGACACTATGGCCTGTAATAAAGCTGTCACTGTTGTTTCTATGGGGAGATGAAGACAGTTAGAGACACTATGGCCTGTAATAAAGCTGCTCACTGTTGTTTCTATGGGGAGATGAAGACAGTTAGAGACACTATGGCCTGTAATAAAGCTGTCACTGTTTTTCTATGGGGAGATGAAGACAGTTAGAGACACTATGGCCTGTAATAAAGCTGTCCCTGTTGTTTCTATGGGGAGATGAAGACAGTTAGAGACAGTATGGCCTGTAATAAAGCTGTCACTGTTGTTTCTATGGGGAGATGAAGACAGTTAGAGACACTATGGCCTGTAATAAAGCTGTCCCTGTTGTTTCTATGGGGAGATGAAGACAGTTAGAGACACTATGGCCTGTAATAAAGCTGTCACTGTTGTTTCTATGGGGAGATGAAGACAGTTAGAGACACTATGGCCTGTAATAAAGCTGTCCTGTTGTTTCTATGGGGAGATGAAGACAGTTAGAGACAGTATGGCCTGTAATAAAGCTGTACTGTTGTTTCTATGGGGAGATGAAGACAGTTAGAGACACTATGGCCTGTAATAAAGCTGTCACTGTTGTTTCTATGGGGAGATGAAGACAGTTAGAGACACTATGGCCTGTAATAAAGCTGTCACTGTTGTTTCTATGGGGAGATGAAGACAGTTAGAGACACTATGGCCTGTAATAAAGCTGTCACTGTTGTTTCTATGGGGAGATGAAGACAGTTAGAGACACTATGGCCTGTAATAAAGCTGTCCTGTTGTTTCTATGGGGAGATGAAGACGGGAACAGTGGTCTGTCACTGTTGTTTCTGTGAGATGAAGACAGTCAGAGACAGTATGGCCTGTAATAAAGCTGTCACTATTTGTTTCTATGGGAGATGAAGACAGTTGGAACACTATGACCTGTAATAAGCTGCTACTGTTGTTTCTATGGGGAGATGAGACAGTTGAAGCCAGTATGACCACCTGTAATAAAGCTGCACTGTTGTTTCTATGGGGAGATGAAGACAGTTAGAGACACTATGGCCTGTAATAAAGCTGTCCACTGTTGTTTCTATGGGGAGATGAAGACAGTTAGAGACAGTATGGCCTGTAATAAAGCTGTCACTGTTGTTTCTATGGGGAGATGAAGACAGTTAGAGACACTATGGCCTGTAATAAAGCTGTCCCTGTTGTTTCTATGGGGAGATGAAGACAGTTAGAGACACTATGGCCTGTAATAAAGCTGTCACTGTTGTTTCTATGGGGAGATGAAGACAGTTAGAGACACTATGGCCTGTAATAAAGCTGTCACTGTTGTTTCTATGGGGAGATGAAGACAGTTAGAGACACTATGGCCTGTAATAAAGCTGTCACTGTTGTTTCTATGGGGAGATGAAGACAGTTAGAGACAGTATGGCCTGTAATAAAGCTGTCACTGTTGTTTCTATGGGGAGATGAAGACAGTTAGAGACACTATGGCCTGTAATAAAGCTGTCACTGTTGTTTCTATGGGGAGATGAAGACAGTTAGAGACACTATGGCCTGTAATAAAGCTGTCACTGTTGTTTCTATGGGGAGATGAAGACAGTTAGAGACACTATGGCCTGTAATAAAGCTGTCACTGTTGTTTCTATGGGGAGATGAAGACAGTTAGAGACACTATGGCCTGTAATAAAGCTGTCACTGTTGTTTCTATGGGGAGATGAAGACAGTTAGAGACACTATGGCCTGTAATAAAGCTGTCACTGTTGTTTCTATGGGGAGATGAAGACAGTTAGAGACACTATGGCCTGTAATAAAGCTGTCACTGTTGTTTCTATGGGGAGATGAAGACAGTTAGAGACACTATGGCCTGTAATAAAGCTGTCACTGTTGTTTCTATGGGGGAGATGAAGACAGTTAGAGACACTATGGCCTGTAATAAAGCTGTCACTGTTGTTTCTATGGGGGAGATGAAGACAGTTAGAGACACTATGGCCTGTAATAAAGCTGTCACTGTTGTTTCTATGGGGAGATGAAGACAGTCAGGGTAGTATGGCCTGTAATAAAGCTGTCCTGTTGTTTCTATGGGAGATAAAGACAGTTAGAACACTATGGCCTGTAATAAAGCTGTCACTGTTGTTTCTATGGGGAGATGAAGACAGTTAGAGACACTATGGCCTGTAATAAAGCTGTCACTGTTGTTTCTATGGGGAGATGAAGACAGTTAGAGACAGTATGGTCTGTAATAAAGCTGTCCTCTCGTGTGGTCGTTAGATCACGGTGCGGCAGGGTAGCCTAGTGTTTAGAGCGTTGGACTAGTAACCGGAAGGTTGCACGTTAAAATCCCCGAGCTGACAAGTTACAAATCTGTCCCTGAACAAGGCAGTTAACCCACTGTTCCTTCCATGGGGAGACTGTTCTAGACAGTTAACCCCTGACCTAGGCCGTCATTGTAAATAAGAATTTGTTCTTAAGCAGCTTGCCTAGTTAAATAAGTTTTAAATAAAAAATAAACAAAAGATCAGGATTACAGTATTGTGTCCCACAGACAAAACTTCCCTCCAGAATTTCCCTCCAAATTTCCCTCCAGAGTCTCTGCCTCTGTTGACTTCTGTGATGTCACAATTACCTCCTTGTGCCTGGGACTGTCACTGACCCGTCTGCCTTAAGTCACATTCAATGTCAGGGAATTTGAGTTTAAATGTATTTAGGCTGAGGTGGTATGTAAACCTACGGCACTCAACTAGTGTATTCCGATCTCATTGAGCGAGTAAACTTTAAGGTCACTCTCTGCTCTACTCCCTCTGCTCTCCCTCTCTCTGCCTCCTCTCTCCCCTCTCTCGCCTCTCTCTCTCTCTCTCTCCCCTCTCCCTCCTCTCCCTCTCTCCCTCTGTTTTCTCCCTCTCTCCTCTCTCCCCTCTCTCTCCTCTCTCCCTCTGATCTTCCTCTCTCTCTCTCTCTCCTCTCTCTCTTTCTCTCTCTTTCCTCTCTCTCCCTCTCTCCCTCTCCTCTCTCTCCCTCTCTCCTCTCTCCCTCTCTCTCTCTCTCTCTCTCTCTCTCTCTCTCCTCTCTC
>NC_068438.1:53241677-53261342 GCF_023373465.1 Oncorhynchus keta | reverse complement strand
AAATTGGCTTCAGCAGCCAGCCCGGCAGACAGGAGCTGGCAGGTGTGATTGGCGTATGGTGAAGTTGTGATTGATGGACTCTAGTAAAAGCCACACCTGCAGGAGCTAGGCGTCTTGCATGAGTCCCAAATGGAACCCTATCCTATGGAACCCAAGGCCCATAGGGTCCTGTTCAAACGTAGTGCACTGTATAGGGACTAGGGTTCCATTTGGGAAGCATCCCTTGTTAATACTCATGGGACCAATAAAGAGTTCAGCACGCTTTAACAAGATTGACACAAATGCTATGAGACCTACTCTATACAGTTCAGATCCCGTTTTCTTACGTTACAAACCGTATTCTCATAAAATAGACACACTGTTATCCCATAATAACAAAGCTAACAAAAGTATTCAGATCCTTCCTGTTTGGCCCTGTTTGGCCCTGTCCGGGGGTGACCCCTTCTGTCTCAGCCTCCAGTATTTATGCTGCAGTAGTTTATGTGTCGGGGGGCTGGGGTCAGTTTGTTATATCTGGAGTACTTCTCCTGTCCTATTCGGTGTCCTGTGTGAATTTAAGTGTGCTCTCTCTAATTCTCTCTTTCTCTCTTTCTTTCTCTCTCTCGGAGGACCTGAGCCCGAGGACCATGCCCCAGGACTACCTGACATGATGACTCCCTTGCTGTCCCCAGTCCACCTGGCCGTGCTGCTGCTCCAGTTTCAACTGTTCTGCCTTATTATTATTTGACCATGCTGGTCATCTATGAACATTTGAACATCTTGGCCATGTTCTGTTATAATCTCCACCCGGAACAGCCAGAAGAGGACTGGCCACCCCTCATAGCCTGGTTCCTCTCTAGGTTGATAATCTCCACCCGGCACAGCCAGAAGAGGACTGGCCACCCCACATAGCCTGGTTCCTCTCTAGGTTTATAATCTCCACCCGGCACAGCCAGAAGAGGACTAGCCACCCCACATAGCCTGGTTCCTCTCATGGTTTCTTCCTAGGTTTTGGCCTTTCTAGGGGTTTTCCTAGCCACTGTGCTTCTACACCTGCATTGCTTGCTGTTTGGGGTTTTAGGCTGGGTTTCTGTACAGCACTTTGAATATCCTTTGATTTACGAAGGAGCTATATAAATATATTTGATTTGATTTGATTTGATTTGAGACTTTAACATTGATCTCAGTTGAGCTCGGGTGCATCCTGTTTCCATTTGATCATTGTTGAGATGTTTCTAACTTGATTGGAGTCACCTGTGGTAAGGACCTTGGTCAGAGAGGGGTGACCGGCAATGGTCACTCAGACAGAGCTCCAGAGTCCCTCTGTGGAGATGGGAGAACCTTCCAGAGGACAACAATCTCTGCAGCACTCCCACCAATCAGGCCTTAATGTTAGAGTGGCCAGACAAGCCACTCCTCAGTAAAAGACATAACATGACAGCCCACTTGGAATTTGCTAAAGGCACCTAAAGGTCTCCGACCATGAGAAACAAAGATTCTCTGGTCTGATGAAACCAAAATTGAACTCTTTGGCCTGAATGCCAAGTGTCACATTTGGAGAAAACCTGGGACCATCCCTACGGTGAAGCATGGTGGGCGCAGCATCATAGGATGTTTTTCAGCGACAGGGGACTAGGAGACCAGTCAGGATCGAAAGGGAAAGATGAATGGAACAAAAGTAAGAGATGATGATGAAAGGCCTCCAGGCTCTCAGAACCTCAGACTGGGGGTGAATCTTAATCTTCTAACAGGACAACTTGACCTTAAGCCGAGACAATGCAGAGGTGACTTGGGACAGAAATATCTAAATGTCCTTGAGTGGCCCAGCCAGAGCGGACTTGGAACCCCAGTGAAAAAATCTCTGGAAGGAACACAGAATAGCTGTGCAGCGGCACTAACCATCAACCTGGCCAGGCTTGAGAGGATTGCAGGAAGAATGGGTGAAACTCCCCAAATACAGGTGTGTGCCAACTTGTAGCGTCATGCCAGGAAGACTAAAGGCTGTAATTGCTGCCAAGGACTTCAAACAAAGTACTAATTAAAGGTCTGAATTCTTATGTAAATGTGATATTTCAGTTTTTATTTATTTAATAAATCTGCAAAAATGTATAAAAACCTGTTTTGCTTTGTCATTATAGGGTATTGTGTGTAGATTGATGAGGAAAAACAATCTATTTTAGATTAAGGCTGAAACTGTGAAAATGTGGAAAAAGTCAAGGGGACATTCCTGCTTAAGGTGATATAGCGTTTGGACAGTCCTATAGTGTTTTTATATCCCATTAGGAAATTCTGCTAGTCTCCCCTATTACTTTATAGGGGAATTCTCACAGTCTCTATAGTGGTTTAAAGTGGGGATTCTGCCAGTCTCTATAGTAGTTTTTATGGGGAATTCTGCCAGTCTCTATAGTGGTTTAAAGTGGGATTCTGCCAGTCTCTATAGTGGTTTATAGGGGGAAATCTGCCAGTCTCTATAGTGGTTTATAAAATCTGCCAGTCTCTATAGTGGTTTTATAGGGGAATTCCCACAGTCTCTATAATGGTTTAAAGTGGGATTCTGCCAGTCTCTATAGTGGTTTATAGGGGAATTCTGCCAGTCTCTATAGTAGTTTATAGGGAAATCTGCCAGTCTCTATAGTGGTTATAGGGGAATTCTGCCCAGTCTCTATAGTGGTTTAAAGTGGGATTCTGCCAGTCTCTATAGTGGTTTATAGGGAATTCTGCCAGTCTCTATAGTGGTTTAAAGTGGGGATTCTGCCAGTCTCTATAGTGGTTTATAGGGGGATTCTGCCAGTTTCTATAGTGGTTTTAGTGGGGATTCTGCCAGTATCTATAGTGGTTTATAGGAGAATTCTGCCAGTCTCTATAGTGGTTTATAGAGAATTCTGCCAGTCTCTATAGTGGTTTAAAGGAGAATTCTGCCAGTCTCTATAGTGGTTTAAAGGAGAATTCTGCCAGTCTCTATAGTGGTTTATAGGAGAATTCTGCCAGTCTCTATAGTGGTTTAAAGTGGGGATTCTGCCAGTTTCTACAATGTTTTGTAGGGGAATTCTTCCAGTATCCATATTGTTTTATAGGGGAATTCTACCAGTGTCCACTGTGTTTTATAAGGGAATTCTGCCAGTGTCCATTGTCTTTATAAGGGAATTCTGCCAGTTTCTATCATTTTTCATTGGAGAATATTGCCCATCTCTAAGGTTATATATATGATAAAAAATAGAAATAGTGACACGATGAATAAATAACAATAATGTGTATTAATAGTATTAAAACATTTTATTTCTATGACAGACTGACCAGGTAACCCGTGAAAGCTATGGTCCTTTATTGATGTCATTTTGTTAAATCCACTTCATTCGGTGTCGATGAAGAGGAGGAGACAGGTTTAAGAAGGATTTTCAACCTGAGACCATTGAGACATGTATTGGGTATGTGTGATATTCAGAGGGTGAACGGGCAAGACAACATTTTGAAGTACAATTGAACTGGGGTATGGTAGTAGGCACCAGACGCACCGGTTTGAGTGTGTCCAAGAACTGCAACGCTTGTTGGGTTTTTCATGTTCATAGATTTCCTGTTTCCTGTTTCCTGTGTATCAAGAACGGTCCACTCACCCAAAGGACATCCAGACAACTTGACACAACTCTGGGAAGCATTGGAGTCAACATGGGCCAGCATCCCTGTGGAACCTTTACGTCACTTCCCCTGAGAGTCCATGCCCCCCAGACAAATTGAGACTGTTTTCAGGGTAAAAGGGGCTACACTCAATATTAGGAAGATGTTCCTAATGTTTTGTACACTCAGTGTAAAGGTAAGCAATACCGAGTCAATGTACAGGTACAAGGTAATTTAGGTACCTGTGTACAAATACAGTAGGTAGGTTTAAATTGACTAGTCAACAGGATAGGTAATAGACAGGAGCAAGCGTACGTGTTGAGTATAAAAGTTTTGTGTTCGTGTGTGTATGTGTGTGTTTGTGGGCGTATGTATTTGTGTGTGTGTGTGCTGGAGTGTCAGTGTAAGTATGTGTGTGTGTGTGGGACAGTGGAATAAAATAGTCCGCGAAGCCATTTTATTTTATGTAGCTATTTAGCAGTCTTGTTTAGCTGTCTTAGGGGGGTAAAGCTGTTCAGGGTAATGTTGGTTCCAGACTCGGTTCACTGGTTCTGCTTTCAGTGCGATAGCAGAGAGAAAAGTGCATGTCTTATTTGGCTGGAGTATTTGACAAGTGTTTTTGCTTTGACGCGAGGTATTTAATCTGTCTGGTAAGGTCACGTCACTGGGTAGCTCGCGGCTGGGTTTCCTTTTGTCATCCATGACAGTTTGCACATCTGTCGAGAGTCAGAGCCGACGAAGTTGGATTCGATCTTAGTCCTGTATTAAAGCCTACTTGACGGTCGTAGCAGGATGTCTTATAAGCAACCAGATTAGTGTCCTGCTTCTCTCACTGTAGGGACGATAATAAATCCCGAAGCACTTATTCATGAAGCAGAGCGACTTATGTGGTAAACTCCTTGATGTTATCAGATGAATCCTGGAATATATTTTCCAGTCTGTGCTAGCGAAACAGTTCTGTAGCTTAGCATCCACTTCATCTGACCACTTCCCTCCTGAGTGCGTCACTGGTACTTCCTGTTTGAGTGTTTGCCTGTTAAGCAGGAAGTAGGAGGATAGAGTTATGATCTGATTTGCCAAAGGGAGGGCGATGGAGAGCCTTGTTTCTGTGTGTGGAGTAAAGGCGATCTTGGGTTGTGTCTCCTCTAGTTGTACAGGGGACATGCTGGTAGAAATTAGGTAAAATGGGCTTCCGTTTCCCACCTGGCCAACATCCAGTGAGATTGCAGAGTGCCAAAATCAAATACAGAAATACTCATAATAATTCAGAAAAGATACAACTATTTTTCATAGGTTTAAAGATGAACTTCTTGTGAATCCAACTACGGTGTCAGATTTCAAAAATGCTTTATGGCGAAAGCCTTACGATTATTTGAGAACATTGCCCAGCAGACAAATCATTACAAACAGTAACCAGTCAAGTAGAAGAGTTACACAAGTCAGAAATAGAGATAAAATTAACCACTTACCTTTGATGATCTTCATATGATTGCACTCAGAAGACGTGTTCAATACATTTTCAATACATTTTCCTTTTGTTCGATAAAGTCTCTTTATATCCAAAAACCTCTGTTTTCTTCAGTAATCCACAGGCTCAAACGCAGTCACAACAGGCAGTCAAAAAATCCAAATAGTATCGGTAAAGTTCGTAGAAACATTTCAAACAATGTTCATAATCAATCCTCAGGTTGTTTTAGCCTAAATGATCTATAATATTTCAACCGGACAATAACGTTGTCAATTTAAAAGGTAAAAAAGAAAGGCACTCTCTGGTCATGCGCATGAAAAAGCTCTGTGACACGGCAGGGTCCACTCATTCAGACTGGTCTTACTCCCTTATTTATAAGAATACAAGCCTGAAACAATTTCTAAAGACTGTTGACATCTAGTGGAAGGCATTTGAATTGCAAATTGAGTCCTAAGTCAATGGATACTGTAATGGCATTGAATAGAAAACTACAACAACAAAAAATACTACTTCCTGAATGGATTTTTCTCAGGTTTTCAGTTCTGTTATACTCACAAAACAGGTTTGGAAACTTTAGAGTGTTTTCTATCCAAATCTACCAATTATATGCATATCCTATCTTCTGGGCCTGAGTAGAAGGCAGTTTAATTTGGGCACGCTTTTCATCCAAAATTCCAAATGCTGCCCCCTACCCTAGAACAAATTCTTATTTTCAATGACAGCCTAGGAATAGCGGGTTAACTGCCTTGTTCAGGGGCAGAACGACAGTCAGCTTGGGGATTTTATCTTGCAACCTTTCAGTTACAAGTCCTACGCTCTAACCACTAGACCGGAAGTTTATGGCAGGACCCTTTGGCTATTGATCTCAGCACCTCGAATAAGCACATTATTTCACATTATTTCACCCCGGAGCCGGACTAGAGCTGTTGCTGTTGTATACATTGTACAAGCTGGCTAAGGCCTGGTCCGGAGACAGCAGAACGTTCAGATCTGCCGACTTGTTGAAGTACAAATTGTCATCCAAATCATGGTTAGAGATCGTGCTTCTGATGTCCAGAAGCTGTTTTCAGTCATATGAAAATGTTGGAGACGTTCTGAATAAAAAAAAGATAAGATAAGCTTTCAAAAAATGTTGGGCTGGTTCGGAGCCGTAAGACAGCTGCTGTAGTGCCATTCTTAACATAGTATGAGTGAAATTATATGGATGTTGCTGTAGTATCTCATCTCTCTTTGTCTTTCTCTATCTCTCCTTTGGAGACAAATTATATGGATGTTTGTATAGAATCCCGTCTCTCTTTGTCTCTCTCTGTTGCTCTCTCTGAGAAACGATATGGACGTTTATATAGATTCTCATCTCTCTCTCTCTCTCTCTGAGACATATTACATAAAGGTTTGTATAGTATCTTGGGGTTTGTTCAATTCTCCTATTCCCTGGTATTTATGAATTCAATGTACATTGATGCAAAGTTAATACTCTCCTGATAAAATGAGCAATGTTATTCATATATTATAATCTTTCGAATGTTAATATGAAAAGAATATCCCACCTGACTCGAGACCTTTTCTCTGTCTCCTTGAGAGTGCTTAGCAGTCTTAGAGCTGGGACCAAACCACCATAGATAGTGTGACTCTGGAGAGGTTCTGAAATGTCATCTTTAATGCGCAGAAAGACATGCGGAGGAGCTAGGGCTTGTGGTTAGAGCTCGGGGATAAAGGAACAGTCACTACCCGAAGACAAATAAGAATGATAAAAGCTGCACGAGGTCACCGTGATCAGGTATAAGATAAACAACGAAATCTAGTACGGCATAGATCACAAAAATAGTTTAAAAACTATACCTGGAGTTCAACCTTATTCCATCAGTAGTTTAGAACTAGAGAGATTGACTCAGTATTGGTCTACACCCTATTTCTTGTACAGCTCCGTCCGATAGCATTCATACAGCGTGACATATTCCACGTTTTGCTTTTGTTACAGCCTGAATTCAACCCAGTTAAATACATGTTTTCCCTCACCCATCTATACATAGTAATGACAAGGTTAATATGTGTTTTTAGAATATTTGCAAATGTATTATAAATTAAATACAGAAATGCTATTATCAATTTACATTCCTGAGTCAATGCTTTGTAGAAGCAGCTATGAGTGGTGATTACAGCTTTGATGGAAGTCTTCAGTATGTCTGTAAAAAAAAGAGCTGGAAGTCGTCTTCAGTATGTCTGGATCAGCTTTGAGTCGTCTTCAGTATGTCTGTAAAGGCTTTGAGTCGTCTTCCCAATATGCCTGTAAAGGCTTTGAGTCGTCTTCAGTATGGTCTGTTATAGCTTTGAGTCGTCTTCAGTATGTCTGGATCAGCTTTGAGTCGTCTTCAGTATGTCTGTAAGGCTTTGAGTCGTCTTCAATATGTCTGTAACAGCTTTGAGTCGTCTTCAGTATGTCTGTAAAGGCTTTGAGTCATCTTCAGTATGTCTGTAAAGGCTTTGAGTCATCTTCAGTATGTCTGTAAAAGGCTTTGAGTCAGTCTTCAGTATGTCTGTAAAGGCTTTGAGTCGTCTTTCAGTATGTCTGTAACAGCTTTGAGTCGTCTTCAGTATGTCTGTCAAAGGCTTTTGAGTCATCTTCAGTATGTCTGTAAAGGCTTTGAGTCATCTCTCAGTATGTCTGGATCAGCTTTGAGTCGTCTTCAGTATGTCTGTAAAGGCTTTGAGTCGTCTTCAGTTTGTCTGGATCAGCTTTGAGTCGTCTTCAGTGTGTCTGGATCAGCTTTGAGTCGTCTTCAGTATGTCTTTAAATGCTTTGAGTCGTCTTCAGTATGTCTGATCGGCTTTGAGTCATCTTCAGTATGTCTGGATCAGCTTTGAGTTGTCTTCAGTATGTCTGTAAAGGCTTTGAGTCATCTTCAGTATGTCTGATCAGCTTTGAGTCATCTTCAGTATGTCTGCAAAGGCTTTGAGTCGTCTTCAGTATGTCTGGATCAGCTTTGAGTCGTCTTCAGTATGTCTGCAAGGCTTTGAGTCATCTTCAGTATGTCTGTATCAGCTTTGAGTCGTCTTCAGTATGTCTGTATCAGCTTTGAGTCGTCTTCAGTATGTCTGTAAAGGCTTTGAGTCGTCTTCAGTATGTCTGGATCAGCTTTGAGTCGTCTTCAGTATGTCTGGATCAGCTTTGAGTCGTCTTCAGTATGTCTGGATCAGTCTTTGAGTCATCTTCAGTATGTCTGGATCAGCTTTGAGTTGTCTTCAGTATGTCTGTAAAGGCTTTGAGTCGTCTTCAGTATGTCTGTAAAGGCTTTGAGTCGTCTTCAGTATGTCTGGATCAGCTTTGAGTCGCCTTCAGTATGTCTGGATCACCAGTCTTTGAGTCGTCTTCAGTATGTCTGGGATCAGCTTTGAGTCTCTTCAGTATGTCTGTAAAGGCTTTGAGTCTCTTCAAATATGTCTGTAACAGCTTTGAGTCGTCTTCAGTATGTCTGTAAAGGCTTTGAGTCATCTTCAGTATGTCTGGATCAGCTTTGAGTCGTCTTCAGTATGTCTGTAAAGGCTTTGAGTCGTCTTCAGTTTTGTCTGGATCAGCTTTGAGTCGTCTTCAGTGTGTCTGGATCAGCTTTGAGTCATCTTCAGTATGTCTTTAAAGGCTTTGAGTCGTCTTCAGTATATCTGGATCAGCTTTGAGTCGTTTTCAGTATGTCTGTAAAGGCTTTGAGTCGTCTTCAGTATGTCTGGATCAGCTTTGAGTCGTCTTCAGTATGTCTGGATCAGCTTTGAGTCGTCTTCAGTATGTCTGTAAAGGCTTTGAGTCGTCTTCAGTATGTCTGGATCAGCTTTGAGTCGTCTTCCAGTATGTCTGTAAAAAGGCTTTGAGTCGTCTTCAGTATGTCTGGATCAGCTTTGAGTCGTCTTCAGTATGTCTGTATCAGCTTTGAGTCGTCTTCAGTATGTCTGTAAAGGCTTTGAGTCGTCTTCAGTATGTCTGGATCAGCTTTGAGTCGTCTTCAGTATGTCTGGATCAGCTTTGAGTTGTCTTCAGTATGTCTGTAAAGGCTTTGAGTCATCTTCAGTATGTCTGGATCAGCTTTGAGTCGTCTTCAGTATGTCTGTAAAGGCTTTGAGTCGTCTTCAGTATGTCTGCAAAGGCTTTGAGTCATCTTCAGTATGTCTGGACCAGCTTTGAGTCGTCTTCAGTATGTCTGGATCTTTGAGTTGTCTTCAGTATGTCTGTAAAGGCTTTGAGTCATCTTCAGTATGTCTGTAAAGGCTTTGAGTCGTCTTCAGTATGTCTGTAAAGGCTTTGAGTCGTCGTCAGTATGTGTAAAGGCTTTGAGTCGTCTTCAGTATGTCTGTAAAAAGGCTTTGAGTCGTCTTCAGTATGTCTGTAAAGGCTTTGAGTCGTCTTCAGTATGTCTGTAAAGGCTTTAAGTCGTCTTCAGTATGTCTGTAAAGGTTTTGAGTGCGTCCTCAGTATGTCTGTAAAGGTTTTTGAGTCGTATTCAGTATGTCTGTAAAGGCTTTGAGTCGTCTTCAGTATGTCTGTAAAGGGTTTGAGTCGTCTTCAGTATGTCTGTAAAGGCTTTGAGTCGTCTTCAGTATGTCTGGATCAGCTTTGAGTCGTCTTCAGTATGTCTGTAAAGGCTTTGAGTCGTCTTCAGTATGTCTGGATCAGCTTTGAGTCGTCTTCAGTATGTCTGTATCAGCTTTTGAGTCGGCTTCAGTATGTCTGTAAAGGCTTTGAGTCGTCTTCAGTATGTCTGGATCAGCTTTGAGTCGTCTTCAGTATGTCTGCATCAGCTTTGAGTTTGTCTTCAGTATGTCTGTAAAGGCTTTGAGTCATCTTCAGTATGTCTGGATCAGCTTTGAGTCATCTTCAGTATGTCTGCAAAGGCTTTGAGTCGTCTTCAGTATGTCTGGATCAGCTTTGAGTCGTCTTCAGTATGTCTGCAAAGGCTTTGAGTCATCTTCAGTATGTCTGGATCAGCTTTGAGTCGTCTTCAGTATGTCTGCATATCAGCTTTGAGTCGTCTTCAGTATGTCTGTAAAGGCTTTGGAGTCGTCTTCAGTATGTCTGGATCAGCTTTGAGTCATCTTCAGTATGTCTGGATCAGCTTTGAGTTGTCTTCAGTATGTCTGTAAAGGCTTTGAGTCATCTTCAGTATGTCTGTAAAGGCATTGAGTCGTCTTCAGTATGTCTGTAGCAAAAGGCTTTGAGTCGTCTTCAGTATGTCTGTAAAGGCTTTGAGTCGTCTTCAGTATGTCTATAAGGTTTTTGAGTCGTCCTCAGTATGTCTGTAAAGGGTTTGAGTCGTCTTCAGTATGTCTGTAAAGGCTTTGAGTCGTCTTCAGTATGTCTGGATCAGCTTTGAGTCGTCTTCAGTATGTCTGTAAAGGCTTTGAGTCGTCTTCAGTATGTCTGGATCAGCTTTGAGTCGTCTTCAGTATGTCTGTATCAGCTTTGAGTCGGCTTCAGTATGTCTGTATCAGCTTTGAGTCGTCTTCAGTATCTGTAAGCTTTGAGTCGTCTTCAGTATGTCTGTAAAGGTTTTGAGTCGTCTTCAGTATGTCTGGATCAGCTTTGAGTCGTCTTCAGTATGTCTGGATCAGCTTTGAGTCGTCTTCAGTATGTCTGTAAAGGCTTTGCAGATCTGGATTTCTGGATTTTTCTCCCATTCTACCGTGCAGATTTTCTCAAGCTCTAGTAAGTTAGATGGGAGCGGTGAACAGCAATCTTCAAGTCTTTTGCACAGATTTTAAATTGGATTCAAGTCTTTGCTTTGGCTGGGCCACTCAAGGACTTTGACATTCTTGTTCTGAAGGCCATTCCAGCGTTGCTTTGAACTTCGTCCCCAGTATAAAGGTCGTTTGCTCTGAAGCAGATTCACATCAAGGATTTGCCTCTATTTGGCATCATTCATTGTTCCCCTCGAGCCTCACTAGTTTCCCAGTCCCTGCTGTTGAAAAGCCTCCCCATAGCATGATGCTGCCACCGCCATGCTTCACGGTAGGGATGGTGTTAGGTGAGTAATGAGCTGTGCCTGGTTTTCTCCAGACATATGGTGTTGCATTCAGGCCAAAGAGTAAATTTTTTATTTCTTCAGACCACAGTATCTTTTGCCTTATGGCCTGAATCTTTCAAGTGCCTTTTTTGTTCATCTCCAGGCATGCTGTCATGAGCCTTTTTTCTCAGGAGTGGATTCCCTCTGGCCGCTCTGCCATGAAGCCCAGATTGGTGAAGTGCTGTAGAGACTGTTATCCTTCTGACAGGTTCTCCCATCGCAGCCAGAAATATCTGTAGTTCTGTCAGAGTGGTCATTGGGTTCTTGGTCACCTCCCTGACCAAGGTCCTTCTTGCCTGAATTGCTCAGTTTGGTCGGATAACCGGCTCTAGGCAGTATTTTTTTCCTTTCAATTTCCCAATGATGGAGACCACTGATCTCTTGGAAACTTTCAACACTCTAGAAATGGTTTTAATACCCTTCCCTAAATATATACCTCACCACAATTCTCAGAGATCTACAGACAGTTCTTCAGACTTAATGGTATAGTTTCTGCTCTGACATACGCTGTCAACTGTGGGACCTTATAGACAGGTGTGTTTCTTTCCCAAAATCATGTTCAAACAATTCATTTGGCCACAGGTGGTCTCCATTCAAGTTGTATCGACATCTCAGGATGATGAAAGAAATTGGATTGAATTTGGAGTGTGCTAGCATAGGGGTGTGAATATTTATGTAAATTCCTCATTTCTGCATTTCAATTTTCAAAAAATCAGCAAACATTTGAAAACGATGTTTTCACTTTTGTCATTGTGTTGTATTATGTGTAGATGGGTATGCTTTCTGAAGGCATTGTATCTGGTCAAACATAGTGCACTACTTAGGAATAGGGTGCTCTGGTCTAAAGTAGTGCACTACTTAGGAATAGGGTGCTCTGGTCAAAAGTAGTGCACTACTTAGAATAGGGGTTTGGTCAAAGTAGTGCACTACTTGAGGAATAGGGTGCTCTGGTCTAAAGTAGTGCACTACTTAGGGAATAGGGTGCTCTGGTCAAACATAGTGCACTACTTAGGGAATAGGGTGCTCTGGTCAAACATAGTGCACTACTTAGGGAATAGGGTGCTCTGGTCAAACATAGTGCACTACTTAGGAATAGGGTGCTCTGGTCAAACATAGTGCACTACTTAGGGAATAGGGTGCTCTGGTCAAACATAGTGCACTACTTAGGGAATAGGGTGCTCTGGTCAAACATAGTGCACTACTTAGGAATAGGGTGCTCTGGTCAAACATAGCACTACTTGGGAATAGGGTGCTCTGGTCAAACATAGTGCACTACTTAGGGAATAGGGTGCTCTATCAAACATAGTGCACTACTTAGGGAATAGGGTGCTCTGGTCAAACATAGTGCAATTACGAATAGGGTGCTCTGGTCAAACATAGGGAATAGGGTGCTCTGGTCAAACATAGTGCACTACTTAGGAATAGGGTGCTCTGGTCAAACATAGTGCACTACTTAGGGAATAGGGTGCTCTGGTCAAACATAGTGCACTACTTAGGAATAGGGTGCTCTGTCAAACATAGTGCACTACTTAGGGAATAGTGGTGCTACATAGGGAATAAGTGCTCTGGTCAAACATAGTGCACTACTTAGGGAATAGGGTTCTCTGGACTAAAGTAGTGCACTCTTAGGAATAAGGTGCTCTGGTTTAAAACTACATAGTGAATAGGATGCCTTCTGCACTACATAGGGAATAGGGTGCTCTGGTCAAACATAGTGCACTACTTAGGAATAAAGGTGCTCTGGTTTCAAACATAGGGGAATAGGATGCCCTGGTCTAGTAGTGCACTCACAGGGAATAGGGTGCTCTGGTCTGTGCACTACAAAGGGTTCTCTGGTCCAAATAGCACTACTTAGGGAATAAGGTGCTCTGGTTTAAAGTGGTACATAGGGAACAGGCTGCTCTGGTCCAAAGTAGCACTACATAGAATAGGGTGCCCTGGTCCAAAGTAGTGCACTATTTTAGGAATAGGTTGCTCTGGTGCTTAGAATAGGGTTCTCTGGTCAAACATAGTGCACTACTTAGGAATAAGGTGCTCTGGTTTAAAGTCAAACATAGAATAGGCATCTGGTCTAAAGAGCACTACATAGGGAATAGGGTGCTCTGGTCAAACAGTAGCACTACATAGGGAATAGGGTCCTCTGGTCTAAAGTAGTGCAACTTAGGGAATAGGTGCTCTGGTTTAAAGTACACTACATAGAATAGGCTGCTCTGGTCCAAATAGCACTACATAGGGGAATAGGGTTCTGCAATTAAAGCAGCAATACTTAGGAAAAGTGCTCTGGTTTAAATAGTGCACATAGGGACTAGGCTGCTCTGGTCTAAAGTAGTGACATAGGGAATAGGGTGCTCTGGTCAAACAAAAACAGGAATAGGTTGCTCTGGTCAAACATAGTGCACTTAGGGAATAGGGTGCTCTGGTCAAACATGGTACTACTTTCAAACATAGTGCACCACTTAGGAATAGGGTCTCTGGTCCAAAGTGTACATAGGAATAGGGTTCTCTGGTCTAAAGTAGTGCACTACTTAGGGAATAGGGTGCTCTGGTATTCAAAGTAGTGCACTAAGAATAAGTGCTCTGGTTTAAAAAGTAATTGCACTACATAGGGAATAGGATGCTGGTCTAAAGTAGTGCACCACACAGTAGTGCTCCTGGTCTAAAGTAGTGCACTACTTAGGAATAAGGTGCTCTGTTTAAAGTAGTGCACTACTTAGGGAATAGGATGCTCTGGTTTAAAGTAGTGCACTACATAGGAATAGGTGCCTCTGGTCTAAAGTAGTGCACTACATAGGGAATAGGGTTCTCTGGTTTAAAGTAGTGCACTACATAGGGAATAGGGTTTCTGTCTAAAGTAGCACTATTTAGGAATAAGGTGCTCTGGGTAGTGCACTACATAGGAATAGGCTGCCTGGTCTAAAGTAGTGTACTACATAGGGAATAGGGTGCTCTGGTCAAACAAAGTGCACTACTTTAGGGAATAGGTTGCTCTGGTCAAACATAGTGCATTACTTAGGGAATAGGGTGCTCTGGTCAAACATAGTGCACTACTTAGGGAATAGGGTGCTCTGGTCAAACATAGTGCACTACTTAGGGAATAGGGTTCTCTGGTCTAAAGTAGTGCACTACATAGGGAATAGGGTTCTCTGGTCCAAAGTAGTGCACTCTTGAGAACAGGGTGCTCTGGTCTAAAGTAGTGCACTACTTAGAATAAGGTGCTCTGGTTTAAAGGCAACATAGGAAATAGGATGCCGGTCTAAAGTAGTGCACTACAGTGCTCTGGTCTAAAGTAGTGCACTACTTAGGGAATAAGGTGCTCTGTTTAAAGTAGTGCACTACATAGGAATAGGATGCCCTGGTCTAAAGTAGTGCAATCACATAGGGAATAGGGTGCTCTGTCCAAAGTATGCACCACATAGGGAATAGGGTCTCTGGTCCAAAGTAGTGCACTACTTAGGAATAAGGTGCTCTGGTTTAAAGCAGTGTACCACATAGGGAATAGGGTGCTCTGGTCCAAAGTAGTGCACTACTCTAGGGAATCGGGTGTTCTGTCTAAAGTAGTGTACTACATAGGGAATAGGGTGCTCTGGTCTAAAGTAGTACACTAATTTCTAGGAATAGGGTGTCCTGGTCTCAAAGTAGCACTACTTAGGGAATAGGGTGCTCTGGTCTAAAGTAGTGTACTAAATAGGGAATAGGGTGCCATTTGGGAGTTTGAATACAGAAGCCATATCACGAGCCATACTACTATCCACTCCATCACAGTGGATACATTATTACAGTTAATGGCCAATTAAATACCAGCTACTTCCTTCAGGCTTTCTCTATGGTAGTGAATCATGATGACAGTGTGGTGGGCAATCGTGTGTGTGTGTGTGTGTGTGTCTGTGTGTTCACGTGTTTGTGTGTGTGTCTGTGTGTTCACGTGTGTGCATGTAACCATTACCATACCCTCCCCCCTCATTCTAGTCTTCCCCTGACCAGGTGTCCTCTAGTCTTCCCCTGACCAGGTGTCCTCTAGTCTTCCCCTGACCAGGTGTCCTCTAGTCTTCCCCTGACCAGGTGTCCTATAGTCTTCCCCTGACAAGGTGTCCTCTAGTCTTCCCCTGACCAGGTGTCCCCATTCTAGTCTTCCCTGACCAGGTGTCCGATAGTCTCCTGACCAGGTGTCCTCTAGTCTTCCTGACCAGGTGTCCTCTAGTCTTCCCCTGATAGATTGTCCGAAGTCTTCCCTGACCAGGTGTCCTCTAGTCTTCCCTGATCAGGTGTCCTCTAGTCTTCCTCTGACCAGGTGTCCTCTGAGTCTTCCCTGACAAGGTGTCCTCTAGTCTTTGACCAGGTGTCTCCTGGTCTTTACCTGACCAGGTGTCCTCTAGTCTTCCCTGACCAGGTGTCACTCTAGTCTTCCCTGACCAGGTGTCATAGTCTTCCCTGACCCAGTTATTGTCCTCTAGTCTTCCCTGACCAGGTGTCCTCTAGTCTTCCCCTGACCAGGTGTCCTCTAGTCTTCCCTTGTCCTCTAGTCTTCCCTGACCAGATTTGTCCTCTAGTCTTCTCCCTGACCAGGTGTCCTCTAGTCTTCCTCTGAGCCAGGTCGCCTCTGAGTCTTCCCTCTGACCCCAGGTGTCCTCTAGTCTTCCCTGATCAGGTGTCCTATAGTCTTCCCTATTAGGTGTCCTCCCAGTCTTCCCCTGACCAGGTGTCCTCTAGTCTTCCCCTGACCAGGTGTCCTCTAGTCTTCTTTATTGGGTGTCCTCTAGTCTTCCCCTGACCAGGTGTCCCTCTAGTCCTTTCCCCTCTGACCCAGGCGTCCTCTGAGTCTTCCCTGACCAGGTGTCTCATTCCTAGTCTTCCCCTGACCAGGTGTCCTCTAGTCTTCCCCTGACCAGATGTCTCTAGTCTTCCCTCTGACCAGGTGTCCTCTAGTCTTCCCCTGATCAGGTGTCCTCTAGTCTTCCCCTGACCAGGTGTCCTCATTCTAGTCTTCCCCTGACCAGGTCTCCTAGTCTTCCTCTGACCAGACGTCTCTAGTCTTCCCCTGACCAGGTGTCCTCCACATTCTAGTCTTCCCCTGACCAGGTGTCCTCTAGTCTTCCCTGACCAGATGTCCTCTAGTCTTCCTCTGACCGGTGTCCTCTAGTCTTCCCCTGATCAGGTGTCCTCTAGTCTTCCCCTGACCAGGTGTCCTCTAGTCTTCCCTGACCAGGTGTCCTCATTCTAGTCTTCCCCTGACCAGGTGTCCTCTAGTCTTCCCTGACCAGGTGTCCTCTAGTCTTCCCCTGAACAGGTGTCCTCCTAGTCTTCCCCTGATCAGGTGTCCTCTAGTCTTCCCCTGATCAGGTGTCCTCTAGTCTTCCCCTGACCAGGTGTCCTCATTCTAGTCTTCCCTGACCAGGTCCAGATGCTGAATCGAAGACAAATCAATAATGTGCATTCTTTCTCACAACTTGACGGTGTTCAGACCACTCAGACTGAGTGAACACTTCAATATTCCTAACTTGATCATTTAGTCCCCAGGAATTGTAGCCCGGGTTGACTAGACATACAGCTCAATATCAGAGATAGGATAATACCCAAATCGCACCCTATTCCCTATAAGCGCACTGGGCCTCGGTTAAGAGTAATGCACTATATAGGGAATAGGTGCTATTTGGAAGGCAGTCCTACATACAGTGCTGTGTCTCGTCCTTATCACCCCTGCGTGGTGCTATGAATTCTATAGAAATGTTCAGACTGTCATTGTTGACCTTGGCAGTTTCAGACAGACATGCGAGATCTACCACATCTATGGACCACATCTATGTTACCACATCTATCTTAACACTTCTATCTTAAAACATCTATGACATCTATGCTACCATCTATCTTTCAGTTACCACACTGTTCATCTATGTTAACTCTATATTTGCATCTATGGTACCGCATCTGTGTTTCAGACACATCATGTTGCCACATCTATCTTACACATCTATGTGCCACGTCTGTGACCACATCTATGTTATCGCATCTATGTTATCTATGTTAACATATCTTAACACATCTATTAAAACATCTATGTTACCACATCTATGTTATCACATCTATGTTACCCATCTATGTTACCACATCTATCTTAACACATCTATGTTACCACATCTATGTTATCCACATCTATGTGCCACGTCTAACTCTATGTTATACATCTATGTTGCCACATCTATGTTACCACATCTATCTTCTCTAACACATCTATGTTGCCACATCTATCTTAACGCATCTTGTTGCCACATCTATCCACATCTATGTTATCACATCTATGTTACCCATCTATGTTACCACATCTAATGTTATCACATCTATGTACATCTATGTTACATCTATGTTGCCATCTATGTTATCACATCTATGTTACCACATCTATGTTGCCACATCTATGTTACCACGTCTGTCCGACACGTCTATCCACATCTGTGTTGCCACGTCTGTGTTGCCGCATCTATGTTATCCGTATCTTATCTATGTTACATCTATCTTAACACATCTATGTTACCACGTCTATCTTATCTATGTTGCCACATCTATGTTACCACATCATGTTGCCACATCTATGTATGTACCACGTCCATCCTGTGTTCACGTCTATGTTTATCGCATCTATGTTACCCATCTATGTTGCCACATCTGTCTTGTCTACCACATCGTCTATGTGCCCATCTATGTTGCATCTATGTTACCACATCTACACATCTATGTTGCCACGTCTATGTGCCGCATCTATGTTTCACGTCTGTGTTACCACGTCTGTTTACCACATCTATGTACCGTCTATGTGCCACATCTGTGTTGCCACATCTATGTTACCACATCTATGTTGCCACATCTATGTTATCACGTCTATGTTACCACATCATCTTAACACATCTATGTTGCACATCTATCTTAACACATCTATGTTACCACATCTATCTAAACACATCTATGTTACCACATCTATCTTACTATCTTAAAACATCTATGTTACCACATCTATGCTACCACATCTATCTTACACATCTATGTTACCCATCTATGTTGCCACATCTATGTTGGCTCTATGTTACATCTATGTTGCATCTATGTTAATCTATGTACCACATCTATGTTACCACATCTATGTTACCACATCTAAAACGTCTATGTACCACATCTATGTTGCCACATCTATGTTATCCTCTCATGTTACCACATCTGTTACCACATCTATGTGCCACATCTATCTTAACACATCTATGTTACCCACATCTATGTTACCACATCTATGTAGTGTGTTCTGGGGCTCCGTTGAGAATGAGACCCTGGTCTCAATGTTGAACCCTCATCTAAAATCTAAAAGTTTAAAACATTAAAATAAATATATATATATATATATATATATATGTACCACATCTAGGTGACATAACCACATGTATGTACCACAGCTATGTACAACATATTAGCTCAGCAGTCCTCTCACTGTCAGCTGTGTTTATTTTCAGCAAACTTAACGTGTAAATATTTGTATGAACATAACAAGATTCAACAACTGAGACATAAACTGAACAAGTTCCACAGACATGTGACTAACAGAAATGGAATAATGTGTCCCTGAACAAGGGGTCAAAATCAAAGTAACAGTCAGTATCTGGTGTGGCCACCAGCTGCATTAAGTACTGCAGTGCATCTCCTCCTCATGGACTGCACCAGATTTGCCAGTTCTTGCTGTGAGATGTTACCCCACTCTTCCACCAAGGCACCTGCAAGTTCCCGGACATTTCTGGGGGGGAATGGCCCTAGCCCTCACCCTGAGATCCGGGCTCTTCGCTGGCCATGGCAGGGCACTGACATTCCTTCACGCACAGAACGAGCAGTATGGCTGGTGGCATTGTCATGCTGGAGGGTCATGTCAGGATGATCCTGCAGGAAGGGTACCACATGAGGGAGGAGGATCTTTTCCCTGTGACTCACAGCTTTGAGATTGCTTGCAATGACAACAAGCTCAGTCCGATGATGCTGTGACACACCGTCCCAGACCATGGCGGACCCTCCACCTCAAATCGATCCTTCTCCAGAGTACAGGCCTCGGTGTAGCAGCTCATTCCTTCAACGATAAACACAAATCGACCATCCCCCTGGTGAGACAAAACCGTGACTCCGTCTGTAAAAAAGCACTTTTTTGCCAGTCCTGTCTGGTCCAGCGACGGTGGGTTTGTGCCCATAGATGGCGTTGTTGCCTGTGATTTCTGGTGAGGACCTGCCTTACAACGGTCCTACAAGCCCTCAGTCCAGCCTCTCTCAGCCTGTGCGGACAGCCTGAGCACTGATGGAGGGATTGTGCGTTCCTGGTGTAACTCTCGGGCAGTTGTTGTTGCCATCCTGTACCTGTCCCACAGGTGTGATGTTCTGATGAACTGATCCTGTGCTGGTGTTGTTACACATGGTCTGCCACTGCGGACGATCAGCTGTCCGTCCTGTCTCCCCTGTAGCTGTCTTAGGCGTCTCACAGTACGAACATTGCAATTTATTGCCCTGGCCACATCTGCAGTCCTCATGCCTCCTTGCAGCATG